>NW_027286498.1:0-23219 GCF_022747635.1 Hetaerina americana | reverse complement strand
CATCCGCGCGCGTTGTAGAACATTAAGAGAATACAAGCCTTGCAAATTTACACTTCCCAAAGAACCCTCTTCTGAAGATAAAATCGCTCTACTTCGGAAAACAGGTGGCTTTTCTTTCTTTAAATTACTTTTGTAGCATCTCTATCTGATCCACGAAGAGGACGACAAAATTTTTCGGTGCCATGTTTTTCTTGGCCCTTGCTGAAAACTCTTAAGAACACTTCACCACAATCACTTATACTTGGATCGTCTACAATTATATTAAAGACCTTTCACTCATTATGCTTACAATACGCCCTGATCACAACACTACCATTGCCTCCTCGGACGCGATAGTCTCGGACAAGAAGAACACAGCGCGCATTAATCGCAAAGAACTTTCTACTAAGCATATTAGTCCATTTCCCTCTGACAAATTTTCCTTGAACAAATATTTCCTCCCACTCCTGACGGGAGAAATGAAACTGCCCTTCACATACACCTCCCGGGATCCAATTTCTCCCTATTCGCATGCTTTTTTGGGCTGTAAGTGAACTTTCGTCTTCCATTTGCATGCGTGAATCTTGGGGAATTGCAAGCACTTCCTTATTATTATCCATAGGGGAACCTCATTTGATAAACTTTTCCGTATCCCACCCACTTCTTATGGCAAGCCCTTCCATTCTTTTATATCGCTTGATTTTCTGTCTACGGCAAACTACTTGGGGTATGGACGTCGTACTATCTGGCTACTGCGCAATGGACACCCTTGTTTGAATAAAGTCCTCACTTGTTTATTCCTTCGCCAAAAGTAGTACACCGTGCGCCTTCTCGTCTTGTCGTTACCCTCAAGGAATTCGGAGGCGGCATTCCCAAAAATTGTACTTTCCATGTAACCAGCAGTCTCCAAAGTAATGAAAGCCAACCCCCGCGAAAGAAAAAAATCACTCACAGCACTTGGACTAAGGGCACACTTCTTCGGAGACGTCATTTCCATCATGAAATGTGAAATTATTAGGAGCAAGTGACAAGATTAATACGAAAAACATGCACAGGAAAGGAAAAAGAAAAAATTGACAAGAAAAAGTGATTATGAGGATACAAATCGGTGACTGCTGATGCATAAAAGCAGAACTATTCGATTTCACAAATAATCAATTTCTCTATGAAACACAAATAAAGGGATAGAATCAACTTATCAACGAGATATACCGCAGATGATGGCGCACTCTCTCTCTTAGACGAAGCAGCAGTTGGTAGAATCAGCGATGTTCCTCGTCCGTATGCGAAAGAGCAATGAAGCATGTCCGCACAGGGCCATGTGATTCGAGTCACCCTGAAAAATCTGTGAATACCAATTCCCAGAAATACCCATACCACCTACTTCCAGAAGCAATTTGTTTTACTCCTCTAAGGCCCGTTATTCTGCGGCTAACCCTTCCCTCCTTCCTCGACCCTTTCTCTCCTGCATGGGTGAAAGCGATGCATTTTCTCAAGCATAGTTAGCGCTCAGCAAAAGCTTTTGCAGTATGTTCAAATCGATTTCTCAAGACGTTAGCAAGGTGCCAGAGTTCCAAAAGGAACGCATCATATTAAGTGAAGTTCCGTTCATAACATATGTTCATTCTTAGTTTTCTGTACCAATGTATTTCCACGTAATGGGGATAACATGCTTTTCCAATGCCACCGTAAGGAAGACAAATAAAAATAAGTAACCTGAGGATTGGTATTTTCCATTGCAAGTTACTACTAATTTCATGTTAACGCGCAACAGGTTATTGTCATGACATTCAGTAGCTCTATTTCCCAATATTGATGACAAGAGTTTTCGTTATGGTTATCACATTTTGCAGGCTCCTCTCTCATAGATTTCCTCATAACTCTTTCTTGCTTAAGTTAGATGTCTTTGTCATTTGCCAGGGTTTTTGTGCTAGCGCATAGTTGTCTACCTTTTGAGGATAAAGCCACCGCTTAATAGAGTAACAATTCCTTTCGGAAACTAGTGGCAAAGTGAGATATACAGGGTCGCACCCAAAAGTGGCAGGACTGATTTTTTTTTACAAGAATTTTATGGACGATATACTTACATCGACTTAATAATCTTCAAAGTATGCTCCTTGAGCTGCTACACATTTAGTATAACGTTGCTTCCATTCCCCGTAAGCCCGCTGGAAATTTGCTTTGGGGATGCCGTTGATGACCCTCGTCGAAGCCTCTTGAACGGCCTTTATCGAGTCAAAACGTCGTCCCTTGAGCTGTCTTTTCATCAGGGGGAAGAAGAAGAAGTCCGGTGGTGCCAGATCGGGAGAATAGGGCGGGTGCGGCAACGTGGCAACGCCGTATTTGGCCAGGAGCTGTCTGACGACGAGCGCGCCATGGCAGAATTTTCGGCACCATCTTGGCGCACGCCTTGCGCATGGCCAAATCCTGTGAAATAATGCGTTGGATGTAGACAGACCCAACTGGTCTGCAATTTCTTCACTGGTTAAGCGTCGGTCTGTGTTCAGCAGTGTCCTCACTCAGTCCACATTCGTGTCGGTTCTTGCCGTCGACGGCCGTCCGGAGTGATGGTCGTCTTCAACGAGCTCCCTACCCTCTTTAAACAACTTGTGCCACTCAAATACTGTGGAACAGCTTAAGGCAGTATTCCCATAAGCCTGCTTGATCATATCGAGGGTCTCAGTTGCCGTTTTCCCGAGTTTCGCACAAAACTTCATGGAATAACGTTGCTCTAAATTCAGATTCATTTTGTTTTTCGACGCGGACAAAAAACTTGCTTCACTAAAAACGGTGTCCTCACTCAACGACAGCCCGCAGGCGAATGAGGTTGGCGTTGGTCTGTTGCTAAGAGCCCCCTCCACCTTACCCTGCCAGGCAGACCCCCCCCCACCGCTCCGTTCGCGCCAGAGAAAATCAGTCCTACCAATTTTGGGTGCGACCCTGTATTGTCATTTTAGAAAGAAGAGCAGACGTTGCCAAACCTAATTGGGTCTTTTGATTGACAATGCTATTACTCATTTATAATAATGATAGGTCACATTATACCCTGCAAGGCACCGCTAGGGTGTGGGACAGGGGGTGACTACTTCACGTTATTCTGATCGCTTAACGTCCGTGGGAAAAATGACATTAAAAAATACGATAAGGATTATAACCTTGTAATGGTTATTTTTGTTAGATGTTTGTAAGCTGCTAGCTTACTTTAAATGGATTTTCTACGAATGCAAACGCTTCCGTGGGCGTTAAGCTGCTTTGTCCTCAGGGCTACGGATATCTCTGTATACCAAAACATCATCGGCCAATTAACCACGGAATTAATGTCCTTCGTTTCCTGGGTGAAACATGAAAGAGGGATATGTGGAAAGTTAACAAAAAAATTGGAATTTAATAGAAGAGTCCTCGGTTAATGCGATGAAAAGGTGAAAGAGAAATGTGATATTTCGCTGGTTAGGTCTCATTTAAAAAATGCTGCAAGTATATGGGATCCTCACGAGGTTGGCTTGATTGTAGACTTGGATCGCGTGCAGCGTGGATAGGAGTTAGATTTGTAAGACATTGATATGACAAACCGAGTAGAGCATCAACATTATTACAGCTGCTAAGCTCGGAATCACTCACGGAGGGGAGTTAAATTACAGATTAAATCGCTCGCAGGCATTGAAATGACGTATCTTCAAGGAATGTGTCGAAAATGTTTTATTAATGTCATCGTACTACGGTAGAAAAGATCAAGTAAATTGCATCAGAGAGATAAAACGTAGAACAGATAGAACTAAGGTGCAAATTTCCCACGAAGAAAAGGGATCCCAATGTTGTTGTCCGGCGGCGGTAGGGGTAAAAATATTCGGGTCAAAATTAGTCTGGCGTATGTTCACTCTATGCCACACACCATGGCGGTGCCTTGCAGAGCACTAAGAAAGTACTAAATATTGCCACGAAAAACCGATGTCACCAGTCAAACATGCACAATCCCAATACACAGCTCGACACAAATGTCAGTTTGATTGTGCAGATTACCCAGAAAAAGATGTTATAAATAAACAAACCGTTATAAATAGAAGGCCTTATTTAAGCAGTGGAATCTGTCCACTGTAGGGCCATCCCGAGTCTTCATCAAACAATACTGTCGTTCTGCCCCCTAATAGTTGTGGTAATTACGTGTTCTACATCCTTACCTGAAATTGATGCCACATAGATTGTCCTGTAATTGCTGCTGCTGTAGTTACCTACTTCACAATCTTTGTGTAACTTGGCTCCGCCAAATATTTTATAAAAATTAATGTTGACTAAGTTTTCCTAGAAATAGCCTTAAAATTTTCTACTGAAATCAGCGAGCGCTTTACGGAAGGCTGCTTTTGCCATGGAATAACTTTATACATCTACATAATACCCCGCAAGCCGCCGCAAGGGCGTATGGTGGGGGGTGTTAGGTCACCAACCGTAAAAAGGAACAATACCACATGGAAAACAACAACATGGAAAATTACACCCACACGCTCATGCAAAAATCCCTTCATCCAGCACTCATGCAAACACATACTACATTGATCAAAAAGTTCCCGGAATAACCACCGTGTGGCGCTCCCATCGTTCCGATTTGAGTTCTGTTTTTTTTGTTAAATTGGTACATCTGTTGTTGATATTCCCTTTAAATCTTAGTGTCATAACTTGACATTTGCAAAAGTTACGTAGCCAAGAGTACATCTATCTCTGTGTGTGTTGGCGATTTTATACAATTTCAGAAATGGATTTAAATTTGCAACAACGAACTTGTATTAAATTTTGCGTAAAAAACGGATTTAGTGGCGCACGGACGTTGGAAATGTTGGAAAAGTGTTTCGGCAACGATTCTCTAAAAAAAACGGTCGTTTACCAGTGGCACGAGCGGTTCAGAAGTGGTCGTGAGTCAATCGAAGATGATGAACGCAGTGGCAGACCATCGACATCGAAAGTCGGTGAAAAAATTGATAAAGTAAAAGAAATGTTGGTCAATAACCGCAAATTAACCATCAGAGAAATAGCGTGATAATTATAATATATATAATTATAATTTCTATATTGTGTGTTACTGTGTATTGTACTATTCGGCACTTCCGTGTTATGTCTACGAAAGCATATATATATATATATATATATATATATATATATATATATATATATATATATACATATGTGTATATATATACATATATATGGGTATTTATGTATAAATATATATATATATGTATGTATATGTATATATATATGTATGTACATATATATATATATATATATATATATATATATAACGGTTGTACGGAAAAGCTCACACATGAGGCTGATATCACAGTAAACCACTAAATCGTCGGCAAATAAACGTATCTTAAAATTAACCAAGGAGTCAATGTCGTTAACGTTGAGAAGATATGAAAGAGGTCCCATAACATTTCCCCGGAGGATAAGCTGAAGTGAATTCAATTGCATCAGATTCAACAGCATCTGTGACCTCCCTTTGTACCCCTAGAATCAGGAGAGGTACAGGTATTTCATGGTTACCTCCATTCAATGCGTTCGTTTCAGATAATACATTTTATCTCTATTGATATATACCCAGCAAGCCACCGCCGGGGTGCTTGGCAGGGGGTGAAAACACCAGGCTAATGTTGACCCGGATATTTTTACCCTTACTGCGGTCGAACAATGTCATTATGATCCCCTATCGTTCGTGGAAAAAATGTCATCTTAAAACTATCTGTTCTACACTTAAACTCTGTAGATTTATTTGCATGATATCTCCTACCGTAGTGCGATTTGGCTAATGCAACATTTTCAACATCATTCCTTGGAGAGATGTCGTTTCAATTCCTGCGAAAGGTTTAATCTTTTATTTCACCTTTGCTCCGCGAGTGATTCCGAGCCTAGCTGCTCTAATATTTTGTATACAGTACTAAGTTAATCATAACAACGTTTTACAAATCTAGCTAAATAAGGATGAAGGAGGTATCGTGGTGGAAATAATGACACCTCCTAACAATTAACAAAGTTTATTGTGCTCAGAAAATTAAAACCTTGATGAGGCGATTGAACAGTAATTATTCAGTAAATATTCGGCCGTGCGGTGGCGAAGCCAGGAGAGAATCCTTCACCAGGAAGCAGCGTCCTTGGGTTGACCACGATGGCGGCGCGCGTGACGGTCCAGAGCCAGTCAGAAAGAGAGTGAGAGTGAGACTGAGAGTGGCTCTGGCGGCGTGGTTGCGCCCTGGCGGCGGACCCTGGTGGCGAACGCCGGAAGCCAAAACACTTGCCGGCGAAGGCGCGTTCGCAATGGCGCTCAATGATGATTCAAGGGTTGAGCCGCCACACCACCCCGTGGAAATAATGACACCTCCTAACAATTAACAAAGTTTATTGTGCTCAGAAAATTAAAACCTTGATGAGGCGATTGAACAGTGATTATTCAGTAAATATTCGGCCGTGCGGTGGCGAAGCCAGGAGAGAATCCTTCACCAGGAAGCAGCGTCCTTGGGTTGACCACGATGGCGGCGCGCGTGACGGTCCAGAGCCAGTCAGAGAGAGAGTGAGAGTGAGACTGAGAGTGGCTCTGGCGGCGTGGTTGCGCCCTGGCGGCGGACCCTGGTGGCGAACGCCGGAAGCCAAAACACTTGCCGGCGAAGGCGCGTTCGCAATGGCGCTCAATGATGATTCAAGGGTTGAGCCGCCACAAAGGAGAATAAAAATTTAGCTGAAAACACATTAAGCGCAATATATTCCCTGGACCCGATGAAATATTAGTCAATAATGTATTATTAGAATAATGATGTATGGTTAATAATGATATGAATTATGTGCTATTAAAATAATATTTTTACAAAATGTATAAAAACCCCATCTTGCAACGGTAGGCGAAATCATGTCCACCAAAAAAGACGGATTATGTATTGGGAAGATGTATTTCATGTGTCAGTTTTTCCAGGTGCGATAAGGGATCACAATTGCATTGTCCAACCGCGGTAGGGGGAGAAAAATTCTGGCCAAAATAGGTCTGCTGTGTATTAACCTCCAGCCGCACACCCTAGCGGTGCCTTGCAGGGCACTTATCTTTTTTTACCATCCTCCACTTTCCACATGCTCAAACTGGATTTAGTCATGCCAACGCACTTCCATTCAAACAGGAGAACAGCAGACTTATGTTCCGTTATGTCCCCGTCATGCAAGGTCAAGGTATATGAAATGTCTTAGTATGAAATAACTCATCCCGATATTAAGGAGTTATTCATGAAGAATCGGCTCGGTCTCCTCCTGGGTCAATCTGGCGTCACAAAGTTGCAGTCTTTGTTCACAATATTTATCGTTCCATCGAGAGAATATAGTGTTCCAGCATAAGATTTTTACATCACTTTGAAAGAGCTTCCGAAGTTGTACGAAGTGAAAATTTTGGGATAGGTATTTTTTTACATATTTTAGTACCATACTCGTCATCGCTAGGCTGCGTGCCGGGGGGGGGGGCAGATACTCTTTTAGGTTAAAGTATAGTAATTAAGACTGCACGGTAGCAGGCAACGAGTAGTCGGACATGAGGTTAGTTGCTATGTGAAAACGTATGGTTTATCAAAGTCTTTTCATTCTGTATTTGCTCTTTACGTTGCGTTCTTACTTGGGTTTGTCCGACCAGCTTGGGATTTCCACTTCCCTCTCGGTTTCCCCATTTCCCTTGTCCCTGCATGACGGTGGCCCTCCCCTTTGCCCACCTTTGTGGACATATAATGGTGTTCATTGTAAACATAAGCTTTCCTCGAAATGAAATGATGTTCTGTATCCTTTTTAAGCACGTACGGCCGGGAGAGGGAAACAAAGGAATCCCCAAAGGTTCCCAATGCCTCCAAAGGTCCTCCTTGGCACCCACCCCCTCCATAAAACTCCTCAGGCTAGAACGAAGGGAAAGATTCCTAATCTCGTCGTTTAAGGCCGACGAAATATGCTTTCCCAGGAAAAACCGGTGTCGTCTGTTTGCGCATTTCCTTTCATGATGCCGACTGCCAACCCCACTTGTACTTCAACGCCATAGATAGGAGCAAGAAAGCAACGCTGTCGCACTTATATTTTTAACTGGAGAAGTCATGAAGCTGTAGTGCAAAAAAATTGATGCTATGTTGTCTTATGAATACCTTTATGTGACGCATACACTTGATTACTGAGAAAAACTGAGAAAATATTGTAACTTTTTTATTCATGTGTGACAATTACTTGACGTGTTTTTCTTGATAATCAGGTAGACGCCGCCAAGCCACGGGAATTGTCTTCCTTTAAATAAGAAAGAAACGGATCTTTTCCGGATTCCATCATTTGTACTTCAAGCGCCGCTCTGATATCTATGAGAACAGGGGAGACTTGCATTATTACAAACTCACGGAGCATATGAGTTTCCTTACGGCAAAGTGAATGATTACGGCATCAAATGATATTGTTAGATTAAACCACTGCAATAAAATAACAGAGATATATGCACCGTCGCACTCAGACTCAAGCAGTCGTTTTTCGTATACATGGTCACAATAACCCTGCAAGTGTGTGTGGATGGGGTTTCTAGTTCACAGGGCATTCCACTTATACTGTTATGACAATGGCAACAAATGGTGTCCAACGCAAAACTGTTCATTGCCGATAAAGTGTCCTCATTAGTCACCACGGTAAGTTCTTACCAAAATACAATCAAAGCTTGAGTGTTGTTGGGTGGCTTTCGTGCTGCATCCTGGGGTGCAGTTTTTTGTTGGTTTGCGGTATACTATAGTATATTTATATTAAATAGGACCGCAACAAACAATATAGAGACGTAAAAAGATCACTCACACGTTATTTCCTGATCATTTCGACGGAATTCTGCTCTGTCTTCATCAGAAGATATAGAAGTAATGACTGCTGGAATAGGAGAGGAAACCCAGTCTATGTCATCGAGGAAGATGCAAAACTCACCCTTTTTTCACTGCTCTTCCCCATTCCGTCCCACCATATATCTCTCGCACCCTTACCTTACATGCACATCCAAGAATTTTGTTTATCTTCCGACCTGTAAAATTTGCCCAGCCTTTTACATAGGCCAATGTTCCAAGCCCCTGAACATTTGAATTAACAACCACCGGGCCTCGTGCAATCCCTCCTCCCTGTCCACGGGTCTCCCTATCACTAAACATGCTTTCCATTATAACACCCCCTTCAACCAGTGCTACAATGTTTCTTTCCTAGCATCCCTTGCCCCTTCCGATAACCCTATAGAATTAAAAACTCTTGAAGCTGCATTCATTCAGCTTTGTATTTCCTGAGGCATGGCAAAGTATTTAACAATATTCATTTGAAATGAGAAATTTCAGCTTCCGTAACATATAAAGAGCTCTACTCAGTCAATTACAGATCTGCCTGATGTGGGCCTCCCATTTAAGTTTTGTTAAAATATAAATTCATAATATTTTACTCCAACAGCCAGGACATAGTCGTGGGCCAAGTTCAGTTAACTGTTCAAAACTACTCTGAGACAAATTCGTGTCATTTACTCATTGCGTGGGCAGAAAACTTTTTCTGAGAAGAGATTAAGGCCACCCTTAACCTTCCTGTGAGGGCTGGTCCTGCCCCATTGAGCAGCTTGGCAAATTCACGTCCTCATGTAGTGGGAGCAATGCCTCTCCTGGTCCCAGCTGCAGTTTCCCGGAACATTCTGGTACCCAGAGTAAATAAAACTCTGATGATCATATTTAGACTTTAAATTGGACCCTTTTCCTCGCAGTTAAACACTAACAACTAGGATATCATGCGATAATAAGTATGCTGGCTGGACAAAAAAACCACTAATTAATCCAGAAGTTGGATTGACAGACAATGGTAGGGGTCACTGCATACTAAAACCTCTATGGTACATGAAACCCAAGCATTAGGGTAGAGGGGGGGAAGTTCCCTTGCCTTAATTTTCTACTGCTTCTCATGATTATCTGATAGGATGAGATGAAATTTATGATGATATGATATGATATATAGAGTTTTATATGATAGGATATAGAAGTTTTTTCGTGTACTTGGATGTTGAAATTTTTATGTAAACAATACTCTCACCAGCTGTGAAAGAAACAAACTGATTCAAGCAATTTGGTTTGTATGGCAATGTATAAATAAAAGTGAGAAGAAAAACTAAAATCTTTCTCCGGAACAGAAGTCGTACACATCGTACATGAAAGTTTAACCTCTGCTGGAACCCAACAAAGGATCAGGGAGAGGTTTCCCAGGGGCTGAGTCAAAAGGAGCTCAATAGTAACCACAGTTCCCTATGAGCTCCCTCCTCTCACCTGGGGTCTTCAAAAACCTGTATGCTCTCGAAAAACTACCTATAAATAACATGAGGCTGAAACTAACAGAAAATTATGCTGAATAAATTGTGTATCACTCGCATTCCCCATTCCTGTATTTCTCTGACATTGTACACTATATTTCCAAACAAATTGGATAAGTGAATGATGTCATAAAAAAGCCTCTAGGCCTTCATGAGAATGAAAAAAGAATGCGCATACATGGGAGGCTTTTGAAAATTGCCGCAAAAACTTTTTCCATGCCCTACAAAGTTTTCAAACTGACTAAATATGTATACTACTGATACCACACACAGGTAGATATCAAGTTGGTCAAAAAATTATTGATTGCGATTTATGATTTCATAAAACCAATGTTTAATTTACAAAGTGACCTTAGAAAATATCAATGTAAGATTACAAATATATGTTACAAATTTTTTAGTAAAAACTTGCACTCTGATACAAAAAAAAAACTTAATATCTCTTTCAAACTTCCGCTGCATCACTGCTTGAATCTGGAGATAATGCTTCTCTATTTTCATGGCTCCAAAACCCATTTAAATCAATAAGGAGACTCACTATTGTATCCCCTTGTCCACTGAAAGAGAGAAAAAATTTTTCTGATAAATCACATCTACTACCTTGATCAAAAAGTTCCCGGAATAACCACCGTGTGGCGCTCCCATCGTTCCGATTTGAGTTCTGTTTTTTTTTGTTAAATTGGTACATCTGTTGTTGATATTCCCTTTAAATCTTAGTGTCATAACTTGACATTTGCAAAAGTTACGGTCGGTTTTCGGTATGTCCATCAGTGCTTCCTGCGATTTTTCCATTACTTCCTCTCGGCTGCTAAAACGCGTTCCCCGTAATGGTTTTTTAACTCGATTGAACAGAAAGAAGTCACAGGGAGCCAAATCAGGTGAATTCGGTGGCTGTTGGATGATATTTGTTGCATTTTTCGTCAAAAAATTACGAATAATGATAGCACTGTGCGACGGTGCGTTATCATGGTGCAAAATCCACGAGTTTTCTGCCCACATTTCTGGTCTCTTTCGGCGAATTGCTTCACGCAAACGTCTCATAACGCCCAAATAATACTCTTTGTTTACTGTCTGGCCTTCTGGCAAAAATTCATGATGCACTACACCGTTGTAATCCATGAAAACCGTCAGCATTGCCTTCTTTTTTGACTGAAAACGACGTGGTTTTTTTGGTCTCGGCTCATTTGGTGAACGCCATTCACTTGCCTGATGTCTGGATTGCGTGTCGTACTCATAAACCCACGTCTCGTCTCCAGTAATGATCCTTTTGATGAATGTGGGATCGGATTCAGCCTCGCAAATCATGTCTTTTGCGACGTCAACACGGTCTCTTTTTTGCATGAAATTGAGGTCTTTTTGCTGCTACACGACGGAAACCCAAATCATTAACCACAATGTCTTGGGCGGATCCATAGGCAATGTTCAAGTCCTCCGCTATTTCTCTGATGGTTAATTTGCGGTTATTGACCAACATTTCTTTTACTTTATCAATTTTTTCACCGACTTTCGATGTCGATGGTCTGCCACTGCGTTCATCATCTTCGATTGACTCACGACCACTTCTGAACCGCTCGTGCCACTGGTAAACGACCGTTTTTTAGAGAATCGTTGCCGAAACACTTTTCCAACATTTCCAACGTCCGTGCGCCACTAAATCCGTTTTTTACGCAAAATTTAATACAAGTTCGTTGTTGCAAATTTAAATCCATTTCTGAAATTGTAAAAAATCGCCAACACACACAGAGATAGATGTACTCTTGGCTACGTAACTTTTGCAAATGTCAAGTTATGACACTAAGATTTAAAGGGAATATCAACAACAGATGTACCAATTTAACAAAAAAACAGAACTCAAATCGGAACGATGGGAGCGCCACACGGTGGTTATTCCGGGAACTTTTTGATCAAGGTAGTATTCAAGCATCAGCTGCTTGGTATGATAGGGTATAAGGAGAGATTGTCTTTGCTTGCATACTGTAAGAGCATCAATTGGATTAGAATGAGTTTCATGCTATCAAAAATGTCTTTGCGAGGTTCAAAGGTGGTTTTGTTAGGATTTTAACTTTTAATGCAGGAGCATATTTCTCTTCAAAAATCAATAGATAGGAGTGAACAAATGTCCAAACCATGTAACCACATTAAAATGTAACTGCAGGTAATAGATTGGAAAAACTCATTGCAATACAATCAACTAATCACGGTAAATGATAAACCTGCATAATCAAATTACATGTAATTTGAATTTAGATAATCGGATTACATTCCTGTCAACACTGATTGCATGAACATTGCATGGAAGCACAACCAGGGTACAACACCTACCAATTTAACAGATCTTGAAGGGTTATCTTGGTGGGATCAGCTGGTTTAACCATGTCAAAGATCTCATCCTTAATGTTTTCAAAGGACACCTCCTCTTGGCCATGAAGTGCCATTTGCTCTTGTATTCCCTGAAAACTATCCTTCATCAGCATACAAAATCTTACAGCTCCAGTAAAAAAGAAAAATCACTACCAGATATCTTACCCGGAAAAAATAATTCAGGCAAAATGTATCCAAGTAACCTTTTCCATTTATGTCTAGGATTCGAAACAAATAATGAAGGGCCTGAGGTTCCTGTCGATTTTCCAAGGCCAGGACAAAATCCAGATAAGTTTTATAGTCCATTTCCCCTCCATAGGTGTTGCATTCTTGAAATACTCTCTCCAAAAATACTTGGGTGAGCATTCCAGTTCCATAGCTAACATTGAGTAAAAATAAGAGAAATACCTACGGTTAATATGGCTGCAATAACTAGAAAAAGACCTATTGGGTATCCAGGGTGACAGAGCTATTCTTTAATTGAAATTCACAACCGGTTTTATAATTTTAAATTTTTCCCTGACAAAGATGCAGATGTTGGGATTGTCCCCCTTTGCATGATAACCCCACCAGTAGATCAGGGCTCAGACTAAGTAAAAAACCGAAACTATTCAAAGAGATTGTGCTCTCTCTACTACATGTATCAAAGCAGAGAAATAATAGATTAAGATTCCAGTTAATTAAAATTGTGAATTTATCAGTAAGTTAAAGGCAACTGGAACAGATTTTGATTATCTCTAAGAGACATTATTTTTTGAAAGTATATAAGCTGCAAATAAACTGCTTAAATAATTCCATTTACAATTCGAACAATACTCAGGGTATTTTATTGGACAAAATTAATGTTCACAATAAAGACCGATTTTCTTTCATTGTGCCACATACTTACTCAGCCAGTTCTTTTCTGTTTAGCATTCCATTGTGGTCTCTGTCTAGATTAAGATATTGTCCATAAACTCTTAATGCTGATGGAGCAGAAAACCAATTTGCTTGGAGATTCTTCGGCATTACATCACTTCGAAGCTAAAACATAACAATTTAACTATCTTAATCATCTCAATAACAATTGAAACATCTTACTTATTTAGCCAGCGAGTGGTATGGGCAGCATGTGAAATAGACAGGGTTAATATCTTCATGCGAATTAATGTAAGGCGAATGACTGTTTACCTTTAAACTTAACAAATATGACATTGGGCATTTACTCAACATGTCAAAATTATTATTTAAATGCATACATTTTTTCAACAAAGCAAAGAACTGATAAAACATTTCTCAAAAGTTTCATATTTTACGAGTTAATTTGTGCACACCGCTTGAGAGATAACAGTTCAATTTATGCCAACCGTTGGTCATCATTCAACAAAATGACTAAATGAATGCACCATTTCAATTTTTAAATGGTGATTGGGTACAGTTACATAACCAAAACATTAGCACACACCTTAATTTATTTAAATCATACCTCACTTATTTCATCGAGAAACCCAGAGGCTAGTATATCTTGAATGCGCACACGTCCTTTACAAAGAGGGTCTAGGAAAAAGAAAAATTTTCGGACAGCTGTACATTGATAAAATGAATGGAATGATTTCTCCAGTGCCATTACTGGCGATAGGCCCATGTCTAGGATGTAGCTCCCTAAATCCTGTAAAAGACTGCGTGGTATTAGTTTCACTGGCAAATCCATAAGCAAAATAACTTAACTGCAAAACAACAAGGAATAGAACTCACGTGTTCTCGGAGATATCCCTGTCCTGTAAGATCATACAAAGAAAGTCCAATACGAGACTGATTAAGCCAAACCTTTCGCATCACATACTGGAACAAGTCGGCAATAGAAACTCGGCCATAAAGATCACGTTTAAGAAGCTTTCCAAATACTTTAGGAGACAGGTAAATCCTTTAATTAAAGGGAAATCCTTGTTAGAAAGTTCATATTCATTGATTTCTGGTGTGCAAATATACAGTAATAACTGGCCATTTGAACAACATTGGATACGGCAAGCTAAGACGTAATAGGTGTTTACTTGAACTCACTTAACATTTGGGCAAGTCATTGATAGAACTTTCAAGTAATCCTCATAATTAATCGTCTTTTCTTCTCCAGCTATAATGGGTGGACTTTGGTGCGTGTTGAGCAAACGCCAAAGTGCCTGTAATGATTGTCTCAGTCACAAAAAATATATGAAAGGGACATAGAAAGAAAAAAACAAACATAACTAGGTACCAACTTTTAAGTCATCATTTTCAATCAGCTGACGATTTCTTCGACTTAAAAAGAGAGTTCGGGATTCCTCCAACAGCTTTCGCAACAAAGTATCTTCTTCCTTCGGTATCTGGAAATTAAGTAAGGCAACAAACATGCAACTAAACCGAGAAGTGACACTTAGTAAATTTAAGCCCTTATTAGCTAATAACAGCAATTCTAATGTTTAAATAAAAGTTATCACTCTACGCCACTTCAACATCCATTACGTTATAATTGGTGATACATACTTTGTGATAAAACTTGGGGATTGCTTTATACAAACTGCCAGAATGCTGTTTTCCTTTCCATTCATTGTAATATTTATCAAATAGTTCACTTTCCTTATATTCATGATGTGTGTTAACCTGGCTCTTGTTGGACGCACACTTACGTAGAAGTGACTTAAGTTCCATAAACTTTGTAAATTAACCTGAATTCGCGACACAATTCATTCAAATAATTAGTGAATTACATCTTTCAATTGTTAATTATTTACACAATTGACATCTGTTATCCGCGTGATTTCCACTATTTAAGGGAAAATACGAAATTGGGTTTAAAAATTGGTGTTTTTTGTTTCATAAATGTAGACCAGGATTTTAGTTTATTAATCTGTGCTTTTCTATTTTCTAAAAAAGTGCCCATTCCCTGTCGCTTTAGCGGTACGCTGAATTACCCACCGCGTAGAAGTTGTTCACCGACATTTTAGCCAAATATTTTGGAAGTATGTTACTGTTGTCAACATAATTGGAAGAGGAAGTATTTTATCGAATGATTCGAAAACTCATCACTGTTTATTTCGATTTGGATCTTGGATTTAATATGACATTTCTAGATTCAAGTTCAGTTTAGTCCTGGGCATGGCTAAAGTGCACGTATGCAATGTTGTCGTCCTTGATAACCCTTCACCTTTTCTAAACCCCTTCCAATTCGAAATAACGTTCGATTGTATAGAAGACTTACAAGAGGACCTCGAGTGGCGTATAATTTATGTCGGATCTGCCGAATGTGAAGAGTTAGATCAGGTGAAACGAATGTTCTAGCAAGGAATCTTAACAGCTTTATTTACTATATGTTAGAACTTCTTCATCGTGTAAATCAATTCCAACGAATATGTATAGTTCTCCAGTTTGACATGCTTGTCTATGTTATCCTTTTCTTATGGCGGCCCTCTTGCCAGTCTAATTTGGTTGTCTAAAACCAAAATGACTAATAACTGTTCAAGAACTTCCCATTAACTGCGGAAAAACCTGTTAAGACATGAGATGGATGTAAAAACACAGTAAACGAATTATTCCTTTGTAAAAATATATTAAGCTACAAGTAACGAAACGTTAGTAGCTCATTTATATATACTATCCAGCATCAAAAGCAAACAAATATGTCCTTCTTAGACGGTTAAAATATAATTTAGTACCTCAATTTTCCACATTTTGATGACTGGTTCTTTGACTCAAATGGAAATTATGAGCTATAAGTGTCGAAGGAATGTTCCTCAACTTGAAATAGCATGCATGATGATTGGTTATTAAAATCATTTATGGTATCCTATCTTACCTTTACTGATAAAATAATACACATTCCTATCATTAAATTAATCCTGAAAAATTGTTTCAATACGTGTTATTCATATTTTTCATGTTAAGTTCAAATTGCATGCATGATTGGTTATTAAAACCTTATTTTATTCTTTCTTATCTCCTCTGAGAAAACAAGAATTTTATTTTTAGGTTCATATATTTAATTGTATCCTGAAAAATTGTAGAAATACGTATGAACCATATTGTTATGTAATTTTCCAAGGGATTGCTAAAAAAAATAATGCAAGAGCAAAGTATGAATCTCTTTGCTTATTTTTATCCTTTCTCTTACAACAGGTGCTGGAAACTGTTTATGTAGGTCCTGTCTCTGAAGGTCGACATATGTTTGTGTTCCAAGCGGAGCCACCTGATCCTCTCAAAATACCAGTGGCTGATGTTGTAGGTGTTACTGTTGTTCTACTCACATGCTCGTATCGTGGACAAGAATTCATGCGTGTTGGGTAGGTGGTGAAACATGGGTTTCAAAAACTTCACAGTTCACTCTTAACCATTGAATTTAATTAATCAGGGTTTTAGAATCTTCCCTGAAAAAAATAACGTAACAATTCAGCTGCAAGTGCTATTAGTAATAAAGAAAAAAATGCGTACTCAATGAAGCGCAACCTTGAGTAACAAATTTACTAAATATAATGCATGAATTATGATACTGCTTGATGTGTTAAACCAACCTTCAGATTGCATAGTAAGTATAAACTTCTGCTATGTATGTTTTTGAAACCACATTGCTAAATATATTTTGAGTCATCACTAGCATGTTGATCTCTCTTGGCTTTCTGGTTAAGTATAATTTTCAGTAATCTTTGAAAACACCGAGTTAAAAATTTCAATCGCACAAATGATACCTTTTTGTACCAACATAAAGTATGATAGTGTGGGTCATTTGGTTATTATCAATGTTACTTCTCTTGCAATGTAACTGGCAGTTACAACCAGTTCTTTGTAGGTCTAGGTATCAATTCTGATCTTAACTTTCAAATCATGCTAGCTATTATCACAGAAGTAATGTAATTTATAGATCATCCAAGGAAGACCAGCAACCCCTCAAGGCTTCCCATTTCAGTATACTTTGGTTCTTGGCATGTGTGTAGAAGTTTGATTTCAGCCTGGGCAGTTCCATTCTGAAGAAGTTGTGTGGGTGAAAGTGACTGTGCTGACCACCTTACTCTTAGTCCCTTACCTTCTCTCCTAGCATTCTCCCTTGCACTGGATGCTTCCAAGTGTCACAAACTTTCAACTGAGCTGTCAGAAGTGCTGCTTCAAAGATTTTAACCTTATGTTGTGTGACTAAGGTTCCCCTGGGTACCCCCCCCCCATCTATGACACAACCACTTCAGTACAAAATTATATTTTTTGTACTCTGCATACTATCAACCACACTTCCACCAGAATTCACATTCTCTTTAATCTCTCACTCCTCCAATCACCTTTCACCAGCAGTAGTACCTACTGTAGTTAGTTTGTACTCTTGTCAATTTTTATTTATTTCCATCTCCACACAAACCATTTGTAATGAACGATTCTTTCTGTACTTGCATACCTTTTAAGCCATTTGCTTTTGGGATAGGTATTATAGAAAACGGCCTGAATCTAGATTAAACTGATTTGCTAATTTCTTTGTCCTTGGAAACTTCATTTCCCACAGACATTCATGCGTACTCTTCTGTTCCCAAGATTTGTAATTACTCCTCATGTCAAGTGATTCTTCTGCCTCATTCTACATCCAAATTTCTCAGTCCAACTCTTCCCCACAGAGTATTTACTCTTCTCTTGTAATCTGTTTGGTGATTTGACTCTAATTCGTTCTCTCAACATGACCCAACCATCATGCAAATACAAAGCAATTCTTTCATAATCCTCTCATTCCTTGCCTTATCTACTTGCTCTCTTTACAGTAATCACTCCTCAAGCAACCCATTTTCACTATGTTTAGTCGACATTTATGCCAGTTCTGGCATATCCTAGCATTGCTTCAAATCAATAATTTGGCAAGGTATACACTTTTATACAGTTCCATTTTTGCTGCCTCGGAAAAATATGATATTTTTATGTACTCTGCATTCTATCGGCAACACTTCTTCCAGAATTCACTTGCTCTTTAATCTCTCATTCCTCTTATCATGTTTCAACAGCATTCTGCCAAAGCACTCAAGATCATCAATTTGCTCAGATATTTCTATATTAACCCACAATATCCAATCATTCTTCCTATCTCCAATATCAAACAACACTACTAACAGTTTAGACACATCCGCTCTCACTGCTGCTCTTCGAAGCTTCCCAAGATCCTTCGTAGATCCTTCAGGCTCTCTCCTCGATATATTGTGTCATCAGTGTACAGAAGAATGGGTACATTTACATCTTCAATCGTAGTACCTACCTGATCCTTGCATCTGTGAGACACAGGTTCATTAAAATATTAAACGGCATTGGTGACATCACGTTCTCATTTGACACCGGAATTTATTTCAAGCCAGTCTCTCAAAGACATGTGCCTCTAACGTTAGATTTACTTTATCATGCTGCAATTGCACTAAACATATTCATTCATTCATATGATTCATTCCACTTTTCTCTCAAAACCTTCCACAACTTTCCTCTATTTACCCTGTCATATGCTTTCTCCAAATAAACAAAAAGCACAATAAACTTTCCTCTGTATACCATCATATTTCATATATACTTCCTAAAGGGCAAACAAATGACCTTATCCTAAATCCCTTCGGGCTTAAAGCCACACACTTTTCCAGGTACACAGTGAAAAGTCCAAATGACATAAGTCTACATTCACTTTTAATCCTAGTTCTATCTGATTAGAGTTGATAATTTTCCAGAATTGAGTCTTCTTTTTTAAATATTAGAATGCATCATACTACATTTGTTGTCATTACTGGTGGAGTGAAAGACATATCGACTAGGCACTGAATTTTCTTATGCCACAATTCATCATCACTTTTTGTGTTTGTTTTACTTCCCTTGAATATTCATTATGTACCCCCATGTCATTGAGAAGAGTAATCAGGCAACACAGATTCTGACTCTAACGTTCTCTTTTTTTTTATTTCAAAGTAGTGTTAAAACTATTCAGTTCTCTCTCTGCCTATGGACCTAGAGTAGCCCTTCCCACTAGGTGGGAATTTGAAGTTAGGAGAAACACTAAGATGTTGAGCACAATGCTGATAACTTCTCATTTTTGATGGATGCGTGGAATGAAGTCAGTCATGTTGCATTTTTGGTCAATAGACTTGATAAATGAAAAAGAAACACTTTGTTCCAATCCACCACTTTATGCGTCAAAACTAGTCGTACCTGTAATAAAGTGGTGGATTGGAACAAAGTGTTTCTTTTTCATTTATTAAAATGAACTTCCACAAAGTTGAGGCTGAAACTATTGAACTAATAGACTTGATATTACATAATCATTGATGGCATTTCAAAAAGGCGACTTAGTCCAGGTAGATGCATTTTTTCTGTTGGGCAATAGCCTTAGTGCAAGGGATCATTTATTCATTACATGCCACATTTTCCAGTTCATATTTTGATTCCTGAATGCGTACAAGAGAGGTACACCAAACTAACAACACAACTTCAACCCATGCACTTACAGAAAACTCACCTTCGGCTGTAACAGAAGGCTTGATCAATGCGTTGAAGTAATGTGGACATCTTTTTCTTTGATGTTACTATGTATGGCTGGCTAGTTTAAACCCAGTTATTTCTATTAGAGTTGCATGTTACCCTTTTTTAGTTAGATAATGTGTCAACATCTTGAAAATGTAAAGTTACCAGTAGAGTTAATGTTATCTATAATACTTTTGAGCATTTCCCAAGTTTTCCTATGTCTTTTCAGAAAAACTTCAACATGTAAACGCAGTTTACCAAAATCAGTTTTTAATAATGGATTTCGTAGTTATGAATTTGTGGAAGCAAGTAGTGAGTAGGAAATGCTTCTTTTTTTTGACGATTCATTGATGTTTTCATAATTTTTTCTCCAGTCAAGCAACTATTGTGTTGGAAAGCATGAAGTACTCCATGATTCAGTGGACTTTGAGTGACAAATTCCCACAAAATCCTGCAAAACAGAATTTCTAACCAAACAAAAACTGATCATACCGCTAAATGTATAAGAAATGGTATAATAATAGATTAATGATCTTCTTTCATATTCTCTATTTAACTGTGAAGCAATATGGTAAATTTTAATAAAAAACATTATTGTATAGTTGAGCATAGTGAGTGATGGAATGAATATGTCCAGACAAGATTAGAGCCAAAACTCATGTGATTTATGAATAAGACTGTTATTCATATTATTCCCCTCAAACAGCACAATGAATATCGCAGTAGTTGGACGAGTATTCTTTTTTTCCCCGATGCTTAACTGTTTTTTTATAATTATTTCATATGGTTTTGCATTTTGGTTGAATAAGGTACACTTTGTTATTCCACAATGAAATTTAATAACCTACGACCATGGCTTAGACGATTAACGTCATCATCATGTGAAGAATGCATTTTGGTGCAACATCTTATAAACTAAAGAGAGTGGAGGGAGGAAGTATATGGGTAAGGTGCCCCCCCCATCCCCGGAAACCACCAACTTTATGGTCTTGCATGTTATAAGTATGTTGATTTATTCTTACTTCAAAAGGGCATCCATCACTCTTTACTGCAAGGTTGTTGCTGTTTAGAGAAAGGTTATTACAAATGTATGATTGTCTCGGATAATGGGAGAGAGCATAATAGATATACATTTTCAATTTCATTTTATCTTTTCGACTTCGAACTTTTGGGTGCATTTTGTGAATTGTCTTTATTTTGTGATTCTCAGGTATTACGTCAATAATGACTACGAGGAACCTGAACTCCGAGAAAACCCTCCGGCTTGCCCACTCTTTGATAAATTACATCGCAACCTTCTAGCAACCAATCCTCGAGTGACTAATTTCAAAATCGATTGGGATGATACAGAGGGTCAGGAGAGCTCACTCACTGCTGATACGGATGTTCCAGCAACCATTCAGAGGATATGGAATGAGCCCAGCAACCATTTGAAGTCTAATCAGAACTCCAAATCTCCCTCTGAAAGCTTGCTCAGGCTTAGTGAGCCAGAATCCTAGTTATGCTCATGGGTAAGTTTAAAAAACTTGGCCACGTGCATTAATGTTGCACAACATGCATATCCTATTCCAACCCCTTCCTCACTTGCCTAACATTCTCCCCTCTATCACAGTCTTCAACATCCCTTTTCCAATTAAAATGCTTTGAATCCATCTTTCCTGCTCTCTTTTGATTTCTCCCAGCATTCCTTTTTCTCCCACGTCATAATTAGCTCCTCCTTATTTGTTTTTCTCTTAGTTCACTTCACCTTTTCCATCCTGCTCCGCACCCACATTTCAAATTGAATATATGCCTATCATCCTACTTCAATGACCATGTTTCAACTCTGTGCAAAACCCAAGCTCCATATTAAAGATTTGTCATACCATTTCTTACATCCTTATGCAACATCCACGTCATCAATTCCCTCCTCCTCGTGAAAGCCCCTTTCACTAATGCAATTCTTCTCCATTGGTCCCTACTACTTTGACCATTTTGGTCCAAAACACTTCCAAGATTGATAAACTGTTCCACCTGCACTATGTTATGAACTCTTATTTTAATATTTAACTTAGCTGTTCTTTCTCTCAAAAAACACATAACCTTTCTCTTGCTTGCATTCACTCTCATTCCTTACCTATCACACTGACTTTCCAACGTCCTTTTGCAATGTATGCAAACCTTTGGCTGACTCGTAAACTAAATCTTCTGCAAATCAAAATTACATTATGAATTCCCCACTGACTTTCGTTCCTAATCCCAGCATTTCCCATGCCTCTTAAACCATTTCTTCCTAGTAATCGTTGAGCAGTAAGGGTGATAATGGGCACCCATTTCATACTCCTCTTCCTAACAAAGCCCACCTGGATTTTCCATCCGACTGTCACACCTGAGCAATCTGAGACATGTGCAGGCTGTGGCTGAGTCTCCTTTCCCTCCAATCTACTCCTATTTCCCACGATACGTTCATTAAAGCCACCCAATTCACTCTATCAAATGCTCTCTCAAAATCTACCAAGCTGGCAAATACGTACGTCCTGGTTGTATTCTGTAATCCTCTCTATTAGTGACCCCATTCCTGCAAATGGCATCACATCTGCCTCTTCCCTACCTGAACCCAGTCTGACCATTTGTCCTGCTTTCTATCCTCTTATTGATGATCCTGAGAACCACTTAAGCTCCACGCAAAATCAAACTTATTGTTCTGTAGACATCATATATTTGCCTTTGCCTTTTTTGAAATACTAACTAACAATGATCTAAAGAAATCTGCTGACTAAATTTCTCCCCTGTTTTCTTAAACCTTTTAAGTAGTTCCACAGGAATGTTGTCTATCCCATATACTTAAAGTAAAAAAAACCCAATAAATGTTGTTTTTCAGGGCATAGTTTGGAGATTCCTGACATGGATGCAAATAGAGGTGACTCGGGTGCACCGAGGAGACCAGAAGAGCCGTCCCAGGCAGATTGCTGTGGGAGTGGATGCAGCTACTGTGTGTTTGATGTGTATCAGAGAGAACTAGCCAAGTGGGAGAAAGAATGCGAAAGACTTATGAAGGGTGGAAAGCCCTCCAAAGTAA
>NW_027286497.1:12500-17500 GCF_022747635.1 Hetaerina americana | reverse complement strand
CTCCTCCCTTGATCACCTCTCGCCGAACCGAAGCGACCCTTCAATTCAACGAGGAGGAGGAACCGCGTTACAATTTCTTTACTCCGTGTAATCTCGCTCGCCGTATTTCACGCGAGCCCGCTCAAGATTTCTCCCGGCGTTCATCACCCCCCCATGCTCATCGACAACTGGATTCACGCCCCTTGTTCGAGAGTGTGCTGTGAATAACACTAATCCCTTCGGCGCCTAGCGAAGAAGAAGAAGCAGTCTCCTCCTTTCTGCCTCTCTCCCTTCCTCATCTTTCATCCCTCTCTCTCTCTCTCTTTCCCACTTGGTTCTTCCGCCTCGTCGACGCCCGACGTCTGCCTGCCGTCGCAGTTCTTTCCTCCCCCTCCCCTTCTTCGTATTCGCTAGCCCTCCCACCACCCCCACAAACACCGCCCACATCGACTCTCCCACGCGAAGACTGGAAGAGGAGATCGCCGCTCGACTCTCGGCCGTCCCCACCTCTCCCCATTGCCGCCTCCTCCTCCACCTCCACCCCATCGACCACGACAGCGCCCGCCAGGCGACGTCCGCCCTACTCATCCGCCCTCCTCCCGAAGAAGACAGCCCCGGCCGACACACAACATGGTGCTCCATCGTGGAGATCGTGAGTGTTACCTTTCTGTAACGACAAAATAATCGTGTTATCGCCTATTTGTTGGGAGGAGATGAAAGGGGATTCGATGGTCGATCGCCTAGCGACCCGCTGAGAGCATTTAAAAATATTTCTTATTGTTTCGTCTCTTTTATTTGTGTTATATTTTGTATCTCGTGTGTGTGTTGGTGTCGTACATTTGATTTGAGAATTGGGATCTTCCTCCCGACATCCGTGGTGAGGACGTCGGTGTCCCAACACCTTCTGCCGCACGCATTTCTCGGAGGTTTGCGTGCGGGGTGTATTTGAATATGTTTGTGTGTAGTGTGGGGTTTTGTAGGTGTCGAATCACTCTTCTCGGATGAATCGGTACTCCTTTAAGGTCGCTTATCCTTGGGACTTCCATGGGGTTGACCTCTTGCGTCTTCCTTCCATTATTCTCTCCCTCCCATCCCCGGGGGAGCGTGGTATTGCCCCGTTCAGGGGCACGTGACTTTTTCGACCCCCTCTCGTGTAGTCGTCCGGCGTCGGTCTTCCACCACCCCAAGCCTTCCCGCTCCCGACGGCGAAGAGGGGATTGGGAGAAAGATTATAAAAAAGAAAGAAAAACAAGTTCCGAAACGTCTCGACGTATAGATCGTAAGGAAAGATGGAAGATGTTCTTCGTAATGGGAGGGCGATGGTAGAGGAAAGCTTGTCGCCCAATCAGGGTATCGGGTCGTGAGTCAATAACTCGCGTTTTGATTGGCACTGGCCTCTATCTCCCTCTCTATCTATCTATCTATCTCGTCCTCCCATCCTTATAAAGGGTGGTAGTATAAAAAAAATGTTTTTTTTCGCATTCTCGTGGTTATCTCTTGATGGACGTGTGTTTTGGGGATGTGTGTATATGTGTGTGTGTGTGTGTGTGTGTGTGTGTGTGGTTGATAACCTTCCTCCCTTCAAACCCTCTCCAGACGAACACTTCAGTCGACCGACAAATTCCCTTCCGTAATACCTCTCTCCCCACACCCACGCACAAGTTCTCCCTCCCACTGTCCACCCCCAAACCAGCCACACCTCCCCACAACCCCTCCGTCAACCCCCTCGTGGAATGGATGTGTTTTCCGTTCATCGATCCCCTGAGCCGATGAATCGATTACGGCGCCCCCGTCGAAATGGTTGAAAAATGAGGGTTCGCCGATGCAGCAAATCAATGCCGTTCTCGTTAATTCTCGAAACACCACCGCACCCCTCCCCTTTCCACTTCCCACACACACACAAAACCCCACAAACCCGGGTATTCACATATTTTTAACTCCCGTTTGCCTTCCAAGGGGATCCCAATTTTGGTGTGTGGGCATTAGGGGTAGTGTATATAGGGGGGGTGACGTAACCCTCCCCCCTTTCCCGTGTTTCGTGACAGCAGGGGGAAAACACCCTCCACTCACACCCCCAATACACCCTTTCCCTCTGTCCGTTTCGCCTTTTGTTTTCGTCGGAGGGCGGTAGGAAAAAAAATATTTGTTTTCCCACCTCCGGATCCACCATCTCCACTCACTTCCTGTTAGCGCTTAATGTAACCCTTCTTTTGTGTGTGTGAGTGAGTATGTACGTGTGTGTGTGTTATTAATTTTCGTTGGCGGGAGCAGGGTTTCCCCACTCAAACGTCCTGCTCCCCTTGTTGAGACGACACGCAATATCGCTCCTCTCTTGTGATTGGGAGAATGCTTGAGTGAGTGGTGCTTTTTTGAAGTGGTCCAATCTTTTTTGTTTTCTTTTTCAATTCCCATCGAGTGCGTGCTCGAATGAAACATTCAGGAATGTAGTAGGTATCTGTAGGAATGAAACAGGAATGAAGGTTGTTATCAGATGTTGATATCGTCACAGGTGGGTCCACTGATTTTCAAAGGTCCACTGAGTTTGGGAACATTTCTAATGATAAACTAGCATCTCTCTCGGGCACTACCTCCCAGCTTCAAATACTTCGCTTGAGTCGAAGATTTTTCCCCTTCAGTTTATAATTCTTTCTTCCAGTCTTCATACCTTTCAGCGAGTCAATTCTCTTCCTTTCTTCTCTTAACATTTTTTGAATTCGGGATGGTGCGATGGTAAACGGACTGGCTTCCCACCTAGAGGGCCCGGGTTCGAATCTTGGAGACGGCGGATTTTTTTTAGTGGTACCCCGATCCCTATTTGAGGTGCTTTTTGGAGATCACTTGTGACTGAGTGAGTACGCCGTTCGTCGGATGGGACGTTAGACTGCGGACCCCTTGTTGCCCTTCGTTAAGAGTAGGGTGATGCCGACGCCGGGTTTCTCTCCACCATTCTTCCTTTCCCTCCCATCCCTAATGGCGCAAATGACCTCAGCTGTCGGTCGCCTCCTCTACGAGTACAAACTACACCTACTACTTAGCATTCTTTCTCCCCTCTGTCACGGCCTTCAACATCCTACTACCTCGCAATATCGATCTTGTTTTTAGCATGCTTTGCAGAATTTGTTTTTTTTTAAGGGAAGGAGAAGTTGTGAGTTGGATGAGGAATGATAGATGTATTGAAATTTTGCGCATGGTTTTGGCGGAGACGAACTGTTTTGGGAGAAATTCATGGAAGACTGCAACAGTGGATTTCGGAGATATTGATAAGGTAGCTAGGTGTGGAATTCTTATCGGTAGGTGGACTTCGGAGAGATATTTTGTGCCGAAGAACTTTATAGTGATTGTTTGTTCGGAATTAGGAATTATCGCGCGATGGACGCTTTTTTATAATGCTCACAGATGTGTGTAAATGCTTCATGAAGTATTTTCCGCCTAAAATCCGAAATCGTACCTTTGAAAAGTAGACCACTCATGA
This sequence comes from Hetaerina americana, assembly GCF_022747635.1. Classification (NCBI taxonomy): domain Eukaryota; kingdom Metazoa; phylum Arthropoda; class Insecta; order Odonata; family Calopterygidae; genus Hetaerina; species Hetaerina americana. Next base: position 14,049 of record NW_027286497.1, on the reverse strand, counting down.
TTTAAAGATCTGTTATAGTAGGCCTCGTGTCTTGACTGTTCTCGCTCTGAATTTTTCTCGTGCACGTTTTATATAGAAGTTATTGTCGATGTCATTCAAAAGGTTTACGGACAAAAAAACTAGGTTCTAAGGAACCTTGTCGTGTAAGGTTGAACACGAGATGCGCAGTTATCGTTTCCCTACCAAGCGCCGTCTTGGCGGTGGGTATGCCTCCGTTCGCTTCCCATTCCCGTGAGGAAGGAGTTGACCGTCTTTTCGTATCGATCGTAGACAAACAACCCCCACCACTCTTAAGGGAGCCTCGGCTTTTGTCTCTACGAAGTTTCAGTATCCGAATGGAGTAGAGTGGAGCGAAGTAAATGTTGGAATTAAAAAAAAAAGAAAGAAATATCGTATTCGGCGTCAATGAGTCTCGAAGGCGGCCGTGTGCTCTTGGTGATAATCTGAGATTGTGCCCCGGCTCCTTTAGTGTTCCCATCGATCACCGTCCGCCGCACACAATACCTCTTCCCTCCCTCTTCCCCACTCCCCACCCTCTTACCCCGGGTGTCTCTCTCTCCCTCCTTTTGCAGGAGGTCTTCCTGTCTTCAATTTGCGTCGTCGTCGCATCCAGAGGCGGTGTACCTACTTATTTCCTCAGGGGTTGCTACCCCCCTCCCCCCCCCCTTAGGGGATTGGACGTCGTTCCATCCGCTCGCTCCCTGCATATTAGTACTCCCGTTCCCTCAAGCTCTTCTCCCGGAACCCCACTCCCCATCATAACCCACAATGCACCCGTCTCGCACCTCTCACTCTGTACTTCCTTCCCTTTTATGTATTATTACACATGTGTTTTTTTTATTTCCGAGGACTCCGCTCGGAGATTATATTTTTCCGGTCGATCATCTTCCCATCGCCCGTGGCTGAGTTCCTCGGCCCCCGGACTCGTCTAGTCACCGCACCTACAAATATTCCCAACCCGGTTCGTGGAAGGGTTCTTATTTTTATGTGCGTGTGTAGGTGTTTTTAACTATTACAGATATGCATTCAATATTACTCTATGGTGGTTTGTTTTAGCATTAGTTGTCGGAGGGAAGGCAACCTACAGCTGAGGTCATTTGCGCCGTTAGGGATACTTGGGTAATTTGATAGAGGTGGGGATGCTCAGGGAGTGCGAGAAGAATGGGCGGAGAGACATGCCGGCCTCGGCATTCGCCTATTCTAATGACGATAGGCGTTTCTGTTTTAGGATTTACTTTGTGGAAGTTATCCTTGAGGGAAGAAATAATAATGCTTTGGTAAATTCCACTGAATTTTTATTTTCACTGCTTAAGTTTCGACACTTAGTGTCATCTTTAGACGAGGACTACAAAAATGTTATTTTCATATAAGTATATATATATATATATATTTACATATGTATACATATATATATATACATATATATATATATATATATATATATATATATTCAAATGGATATAGATATAAGGAAAGGGAAGGGTTAGGAACACAAAAGAAAAACACACGGTGTGTGTGTATATATATATATATATATATATTCAAATGG
>NW_027286497.1:0-7500 GCF_022747635.1 Hetaerina americana | reverse complement strand
AACTAATATTTGGTACAGTGGGACATTTTTAAATTTTAGTGCACTTTCAAGGATTTCACTTGAATCACCCTGGTATATAAACCAACATAAGACCTGGGCTACATGAACTCTTGCTTGTTTTGCATAATTACGCAGTTAATAAAATTCCCCGAGAATATTATTCCCTTCGTTTTTACGTTTGGAGATGATTTCCCTAGCTCAATCATCGAGCGGACCACGTAAGGATTCGCGCGATGGCATATTCAGCGAAAATTTAAATGTTAAATAAGAAAACATCGTTAAGCGAAATTCTTTTGTGGAAACATACAGTAGGAGACGAAAATGCAACTGTGCTTGGTCTTCAACAAACTCCTCGAGCATTAAAACTTCAAGGAGATATTTTATTTTAACCCAGAGGAGCAATATGATTAAAATCTCTGGAGAAGATTATCACCTATTAATTTATTTTGCAAAATTTAGTCTACATCAATTTTGACTCCTTCAAAGTAGGAACTCTCCATTCGTGGGCTATGCTATATATTCCATCTTCTTCTTTTCCCCTACTGTTTAAAGCACCCTTGGAAGTCCTCTTGGCAGTTAGGCTTTTTAGTTTTCTCGTCTCTGTTTCTTGCTTTATTGTGTCTTCCACATCTACCCAGTGATGTCCCCTCATCACATTTATGCATTTTGTGAATAGGAAAATGTCACCGGGGGCAGGATCTGATGCGAATGAGGAGTATGATCTCAAGGATGGTGAATGAATTTTTTGGCAGAAATTGGCGGACAATCAATGCTGAATGTGCAGGTGCATTGTGTCATAGTGAAGGATCCATCCATCACGTTTGATTGAAATACTTACGGTGCACTGTTGATTTTCCTGAATTCAGATCATCAACCATCATTCGGACAGTTTTTCGACGATCGGTAAGGACAAGGGACCGCACACGATCAATGTTGTCGTCAACACAGGCGGTTGAAGGTCGTCCCAGCCTTGCATCATCCGTGGCGTATTGTCGGCCATCTTTAAAACTCTTAATCCACTTGTAAAGGAATGTCTTCTTCATAGTATTATCACCGTAAATAGCTGTCAAAATTTCAGTAATTTCCTGATAACTTTTACCGTAATTTCACCAAAAAACTCAATGTTGATTCGTTGCTCCGTGATTTCGTCAATATCCATTTTCGACCTACAGTAAAAACAAGGACAGCAGAAACTAACGTAAGTGGCACCATACGCACAGCTCGACGATCCGCCATGCACAGACGGCTCATTTGGTCTCCGGCAGCTGGCGCCGCTAGTGGGCGGGGCTAATAGTCCGCGTCATGGCCACCATATTGCATCAGTTCACGTATTTATTGGGCAGACTACGTATTTCGATCGATGATGGTCTCCATACGTCAGGATAATCTCTTGTCGAGATGATGGTGGAGTGTTTCGGAGTTGGTTTTTTTGTTTTGTGAAGTCGAATCTTTCGCACTTTTGATGGGAGGACTGGGTACTATATACGCTCCAGACAGAGAGGGAGGGGACTTGCGGTGCGGGAATTCACTGATTTCGATCGAACGACCAAATGCAGACTCATTAAAAGTAGGTCGCAGGAATGTTGGCATAATTTTTTTTCTTCCCCTCCCCTCAGAGTTCGTTCGGAGTAATGTTGCGCGCGGTCCGCTTTTCATCACTCTCCCCAAGTATTTGCTCTCGTGATGAAGTTGGGGAATTCAGAGTGTTGGATAGGAATGAGTATATTGCGGGCGCGCGGGGGGGGGGGGTAAAATATGCTTCTTTGGATGTGTTCGCGTTGGTGTTTGGGATCTCTCGTGAATTCGGAAAGAAATCCTGTTCTTTCTTCTTCTTCTTCTTTTTCCTGTTCCACTCTCTTTATGGAGTGGAATAGATGCGAGGACGAAAAAAAGAACAATTTTTGTTTCGCGGAACGCTTTCGTCCTGTGTTAAGGGATTCTTTTTGTTTTAAGTAACCATATTGCGCAATGAAATTTGGGTTGGGCAGAATATCTTCATCTTTTTCGTACGAAGAGTTCTGTGGTAAAATAAATGCATAAAAATTTGGTTACTAAAAACCTTTCCTTTTTGTCCTCATTCAATGTTTTATTTTCCGTTTTTTTTATGAACCACTGATGATTCCACCTGTCAAAATTCTCCCCATCTCTTTCTTAAAAACTTCATAGTTTTTATTGTTATACAATTATTATTATTATTAGGTAATCTACCGGTTAAGGTAGTTTTCTGATGGACATAATTACTAATTAAATAACTTGTGATCCCTAGCAAAATCCAGCAACCTACTCTACATCAGGTCCCTCTTCATCTCTGAGTACTTTCTTCCTCCCTTCATCCCGTCCAACATCCCTATCCTGTTCCTTCCCTTTCCTCGTCTGCCTAACATTCTCCCCTCTATCACAGTCTTCAATATCCCGCTGCCGGTCAATACCCCCTTCATCCACTTTTCCTGCCTCCATAGGATTTCTCCCAACAAACCCCTCTCTTCGCCAACCGTAGCAAGTACTTCCTCATTTGTTTTCTTCTCTGTCCATTTCACCTTCTCCATTCTTCTCCAGACCCATATTTCAAAAGCCTACAATCTACGTCTATCCTCCTGCTTCAATGACCACATTTCCGCGCCGTATATAGCTACGCTCCATATCAAGGTTATTACGAGTCTTTTCGTAACATCCTTACTCAACGTCCCCGTCATCAACTTCCTCCTCCTTGTGAAAGCCTCTTTGCCTAGCGCAATTCTTCTCCTTACGTCCCTACTACTTTGACCGTGTTGGTCCAAAACACTACCGATATACGTAAACTGTTCTACCTGCTCTAGTTTTTGCCCTCCTATTTTAATGTTAAGCTTAGCCTTTTTCTTTCTAGAAAATCCCATAACCGTTGTTTTATTAATATTGATTCTCATCCCATACCTGTCGCACTGAATTTCCAATTCACTAAGCAATGCTTGCAAGCCCCTTGGCTGACTGACAAACTAAAGCATGGTAATCGTCAAACCTAACTGATTTTACGAATTCCCCGCCCACAATATCTATTGGTATATGTTCATATATTCTGTTTTGGTTTCTAATAATGGCTTCTTTGCGTTGATTGTGACTCATATAAGGTGTTTATGTTTACGTATACTGACATATTCCAATTCTAATGTTTCTTCCAAATCGTCCATGCCTCCACGCCTTTGTGGGAATAAATACGAAAGAGGAGTGTCTCATAAATTGGTCTGTTGCACACTTTTGGGACATATACCGTTTCCGGTCTTTCCGTATGATTTTATACGATCCTTAGCAAGTTTTTAATCTTCTGATGATAACTTCATAAAGTTTTGCCTTTAATATTTGATATTTAAACTTCCGAGAAATGTCAGCTCCTCAGCTTCAAAAGATACCGAACTCAAAAAGTAAAAAAATGAAAGTTCCTACGCGAAATTTCTCAATTAGACCATTTTGAAAAATTCAACTCCAGATGTAATCGTTTAATCACACGCTATAATTTACCTCGAAAAGATAACTTTTAAAAAAATTGGTCTATCCACGTGAGAGTTATAATGTAACTCGATATTTTACGGTTATTTTGATAAAAATTCCGACTAGTCTAAGATATCATCCATCGCAGACGAAATATTTTTAATTCGAAATTTAAAAAAAACATTTCTAATGGTGAAGAATTAAGAGAAACAGTAATATCGGAGAAAAGGTACTCTTTTCTTTCCCTGCCTTCACTTGAAAAAACGGCTTTCCGTATCTCTCACTAATAATAAAAATGAAATATAAATATAAAAGCTTACGACCTATGACAATGATATCTCGCAGTCACCGGAGTACTAAAAGAAGATAAAAAAACATCATATTTATTACTGTGTTAAGGTTATTTGAAGTTAAGTGAAGCAAATGCTATCGCCGACAAGTATCCTTTAAGCCTCGCGAGATGAATACAACATTTTTCCAAGAACAGGTTCCTTTATTAACCATTTCCATGGAAACCATATCCGTCGGTGAAATAACCTTCCATTATTCGAATGCCTTGCGCCCGTTATTCACGCAAACCTCACTACCGCAGAACAGAAATCAAATCATAATTTTAACAGTTCCAGTAAGATAGAAACTTTACTGAAAGCATGGGAAATTTATTACCCACGCTAAATAATTCACACAAACCTTCAGAAACGTCTCCGTAAATTTCAACTAACAGCCCTGTATGTCTCCACGAAGAAACCCGATCCGTATAATGCCACCAGATTGCACAAGAGGAAGGGATCAAAAAGGAATATATATATAATATATAATTATATGTATATATATCATATATATATACACACGTATGAATGAATATATATATATATATACGTGTGAATGAACATATATATATATATATATATATATATATATATATATATATATATATATATATATATATATATATATATATATATATATATATATATGGTAGTCCAGTGGGTAGAGCGTTGGACTGCTGACCGGAGGATCCCGGGTAAGGCACTCTGGGCACCTGCAGCTGCATGTATAATTGTATATATATATGTACATACATATACATACATATGTGTTTTTATATGTAATGAAATCGCACAATACTGAGGAATTAACGGGTGCGGATGAAACGCCGCGTAATTTTTTAAACGAAACTGCTTAAAAAGTTACGATAGGTGGGCGCACTGCCCCACGGTGCGGACAAGATGCAAAACCCTCAAATTACTTTTCTTCCACCGAAACTGGAAAGGAGAGTCCGTGAGAAGTTAGCATCGTGGTGAAGCATACGAAAGCGCCCCCACACGAAAACCTCCACACACCCCCGACAAGCACAGAGGAAACCCTTAGAAGACAGAACCCACACCCCCACCTCCCCAACTCCACGAAGTCTCGGACTTCAAAATTAATGCAATCGCTTCTGGGGAAACTCCAGAACTCCTCGACTCCAGAGTCCGGATGGTATGGGAAGTCTTTTGTTTCCATCCTCAGGGTGTTCAGGATTAACTCCTAGGGATCCGCGAAAAATCGACCGACCGCGTCCAATTTGCATACTTTGCTTTTACTTCCGAATTCTACGGAGAGTCCTCCCGGGGGGGGGGGTTACGTTGACCATTTTGCAGTTAACTGATTTCAATATTCTCTTTAGCAATCTCAGGGCTACGTTGTTCGATTCGGGGCATGGCGGGGGATGGGAGGGAGAAAGAACTTAAAAAAAAAAAAATCCGATTTGGATTAGTTATTTAATTTTTTTAGCTGGTGCACAGATATGAGATCGTCGGTCTAAGTTCACATAATAGCCTAAGAGAGGACTTCCACATAGTTAATAGGCTCACAAAAAGAATTTCATACATAAATACAACACAAAAGAAACGTTTATGAAGATTGAATAAAAGAAAAAGGGACATTTTTTAGGTTATTGTGGTCATGTGAAAGAAAAAAACCAAATTTAGGATACCATAAAGAATAGTTTTTAAAATCAAATTTCCAGCTCCTTATTTGGTGATTTAGTTTCAGATAAAGGTTTTTAGTGATTTAACCCATGAAAATGGTCCAATGATCACCCAGGCATGAATCAATCATTCGAAATTTTCGTTGTTTTTTTCTGAATAAAATAGATTCGAAACCTCAAAATAGCAAAAAAGAAATTCTTTACTTACTGATAGAAAAATGCATTAGCAACAAGCCAATCAACCAATTCTCAACCAAAGAAGGAACAGAACAGTTATCTAGTCTAAATGGATAATTACTGGCACACGAGTGTTTAGTATTATGCATAAACTAGTATTCACCACCATTACTAACATGGGTAGTGCAATGACATTTCCATGACCATTTAATAAGCATACTCTTGACCTTATCTTGAGTTATTATAATGGCAATAGGCTTTGTGTTCTTTTATTCTGGTTATTTCATGCACCGCTATGTATGTGTCTTCGCTATGTTGTACATTAAAGGGAAAAAACGACCATAGTTTCAAAATAAAAAAAAGAATGCAAAAAGACAAATAAGAAAAAATACTCTTTTTTTAAATAGAACTATAATTGATTGGAACCAGCTGCCTGGAGGTATGTTTGAGCCCTTTTCCATCCAATTTTAGAAGTTTTAAGTTTAAATTTAAAGAAGTTACTGGGAAATAAACTTCATTGTAGTTATTAAAATATTGTTTGTATGTGACGTGGAAGTTTGTTTGTATGTGATGTGGAAGCGTCATTTATTGTAAGAATATTTTGTCTCTAATCTGTTTCTCTAGTGCGTGTATGTATGTAATTTTCGTTGTAAGAGTTATCTTTGACCAAACTTGACCGCTGCCACCGGGAAAATCGCCTAATTGCAACTAAATCTAAAAATAATAATGAAATAATGACGAAGAGGATTTCGTAACAACCTTGCTTCTCCTTTCAGTCATACTGAAAACGGGAATAAGTAAAAAAACAACAACATTAAAAAACAACCTATTTCACATTAACTCTCAACGTTCCTTACAAAATGCCTCGATAATATAAAAATTTAACCAAAAAGAATATTGAGATCACCATGTAGATAAAAATTGCAATGCATTTCATGTAAAAGCTTACAGTAAAGTTATCGGCGCAAATGGATTTCCCCGTGGGCCAGGAAAAATATAAAAAGAGAAAACATTATTGTAACAGAAAAAAAATAAATATTGTACTTTGAAAATGTATTAAAATTAAACTGGAAAGCTAAGGGAGGGTGTGGGGGGGAATTTATAATACTCTAGGCTTAACTAGAATTTATTTTCTAACTACACATTCTGATTATAAGTCTCTCAAACGAACTATTTTATAAACCGATTTCGAATACGGTTTAAGGGGGCAAAACGTCACCCTGTATGGAATTTTAAACAGAAGTAATCTATAAATCGTTCTCTCGCATGTCTCCATGACGATCAATGTAATTAGCTAAGTAAATTTCCCAAGCATATAATGAAAGGGAAGGATTGACGGTTTTAACTACATGCGAGCTTAATAGGATTTTCAATGATACGATTATTTATTTAACGGCATTTCGCATTGCATAACGTGCAAAGATGGATATTTGAAATTCGTGAAATGGAAATTTAATCATCTAGGGTATTAAAAAATTATCTCGTGACGGGTGAAAAATTGCTAGTTGCTATGAAACCATAATTATGAAATCAATTCAAGTGTCGAAGAAGATAACAATTGCATTTGTACGCACGGTGGTGATAATGATGAATTAAACATTTAGCCTTCAATTTTTTCTCCTTCAAAAAATTAATATTTTGCGTTTTACACAATTTCGATGATAAACTCTTGTTCGCATTCAGTATATAAGGAAATAAAACAATAATACGACGTACCCGGTGTACATAATTATATATATATATATATATATATATATATATACACACACAATGTTTAATACTTAGCACTAGTGGACACAGACAAAAGAACACAGAAACACACAAAATAGTGAGTCTCTTTTTTGTGTGTTTCTGTGTGTTTTTGTCTGTGTCCACTGGCACTAAGTGTT
>NW_027286496.1:0-23323 GCF_022747635.1 Hetaerina americana | reverse complement strand
AAGGTGGGCGTTAAGGAGGTAAGAGGGTGGGCGATTGGGTGGGAGGGAGGGAGGGAAGATGGTGGGCGATAGGGGAGAGGGAGGGAGGGCAGAAGGCGGGCGTTAGGGAGAAAGGGAAGAGGGTGAGCGTTAAGGAGGAAGGAAGGGAAGAGGGTGGGCGATATGGAGAGAGGGAAGAGGGTTGGCGATATGGAGGGAGGGAAGAGGGTCGGCGAAAGGGAGGGAGGAGGTTGGGCGTTAGGGAGGAGGGAGGGAGGGAAGAGGGTTGGCGTTAGGGGGGAGGTAGGGAGGCAAGAGAGTGGGCGTTAGTGAAGTAGGGGGGAGGGAAGAGGGTAGGCGTTAGGGAGGGAGGGAGGGATAGAGGATGAGCGTTAGGGAGGGAGGGAAGAGGGTAGGCGTTAGGGAGGGCGGGAGGGAAGAGGGTGGGCATCATGGAGGGAGGGAGGGAAGAGGTTGGGCGTTAGGGAGGAGGGAGGGAAGGAAGAGGGTTGGCGTTAGGGGGGAGGTAGGGAGGCAAGAGTGTGGGCGTTAGCGAAGTAGGGTGGGGGGGAAGAGGGTAGGCGTTAGGGAGGGAGGGAGGGATAGAGGATGAGCGTTAGGGAGGGAGGGAAGAGGGTAGGCGTTAGGGAGGGCGGGAGGGAAGCGGGTTGGCATTAGAGAGGGTGGTTTGGGGATGGGGTGGGCGTTAGGGAGGGAGGGAAGAGGGTAGGCGTTAGGGAGGGCGGGAGGGAAGCGGGTTGGCATTAGGGAGGGAGGTTAGGGATGGGGTGGGCGTTACGGGGGAGGGAGTGAGGGAAGAGGGTGGGCGTTAGGGTGGGAGGGAAGAATGTGGACGTTTAGAGGTAACAAAATATTTATAAGGTAATGTGGGATCGTAGATTTTCGCGGCGTCCAGATGATCCTTGATCTCACCAAGTCTTCAGGCCAGATTCCTTCCTCATAGATACTACAAATCAGCCCATATAGCCTCTTCCTCCCACATTTGCCTAAACATTTCAGTAGTTCTGCAGGAATGTTTTCCACTTCATGGCCTTATTAGATGACATCTCCCATAATGTTCTTTTTCTATTGAATGGTCGAGTATGCCTGGACCTAATCTATCTTCATCTATGTCATGTTCCTTTTCTCGGTCTAACCTTGTTGGACTAAGTTCTTTACAATACAGTGCTTCTATATATTCTTTCCATTTTTCTTGGATCCTTTTTGTGTCAACTACTATCTTACCCACCTTATCTCTAATTGCTAACATATATCTTCCTTTCTTACTTCCCGATAGTGATTTAACCATGCTGTATAGAGCACTAATTTCACCCTTACTCTGCAAACTTTCTATATCCTTTCACTGCTTTTTCCATTACACTACTTTTGCTTTATTTATTGCCCATCTCAATTTGCTATTTAACTATTTATGCTTCATTTTGCCTAACTCTGTGTTTACATCATTCCATTTTATTCTCTCATCCATCTTTGTAATCATCTCATCCGTGATCTATGGTTTCCTTGTACTTATCCCCTTAATGGTTCCCATAGTGTCTTTCGTGGCTTTCGATATCCCTTTCTTGATACATTGCTATTATTCTTTGATAGTATGATCCATGATTTATTCTACTACCTGCTGATACTTTTTCCTTGTCAATATGGTTAATGCTTCTACATACCATTTCCTAACGCCGCCGCCCCTGCCCTATCTTTATGAAATGGATGCTGGACGACAAAACAGCTAAATTATGGGCACAGGCCTCATCCGCTCCCTGGAAGTTGTGCGAATTGATCACACTGTTCCTTACCCTGTGCCTAACTAATATATAATCTAACTTATGCCTTTGTAAGTCACCTGACATTTTCCATGTATACCTGGGCTTTTTATGGTGTCAAAACCAAGTGTTGGTGATGACTAACCCATCTCTCCTGCTGAATTAAATTTCTTTCTCACTGCAGTCATTCCTTGTACCTATATCGTAGTCGTCCACCTCATCACCACTCTTCCTTTGCCTACCATCGCATTCCAATTTCCCATCACTATCAAATGTTTCCTTCCAGAACACACGCCATTATGTCCTCTAACTGATCGTATATCCTGTCGACCTCTTCCTCCTTACTATTGCTTGGTGGTATATATGCCAAGTTTGTCACCTCTATTTTTATCTCTATTAGTTATATTCTATCCGTTGCTTGTTCTATGTTGACTATGCTTCTTTCCTTTTTAATATTCCAACCTTTTTATTCAATTTTATGACAACCCCTCATTGGCTCACATCCCCTCCACTGTATTTTACTCTATGACCTTCCCTCCAGTAATCCCTGCTATCCTTCCATCTCACCTCGCAAAGACCCAAAATTTATATATTTTCTCTTTCAATGTCTCGTTTTATATTATATAATTTTCCTGTTCCCAACATTGTCCTAACATTCCAAAATCCTAATCTAAAATAATTTGGTCTTTTTCTTCTGCGTCATCTGTCATGCTGCTGTCGGTTTTGCTTTGCAAGGTTTTGTGAGATAACCACTGCAGAAGCCTTGCCTCTCCTGCTGCCAGGCAAGACACACGGCTGATTTGGCAGAGTCTCGTAGTCGCCAGGACTGTTGGTACTTTTGTGAAAGTTTACCCAGGTGCAGATGTTTGAAGAATCAATAATGCTTTGGAATGGATTTAATTTTATGAACATTCCAACATTTTTATTCATGTTAATTTTCATAGAGTGTTTGCAAGACTTGCTATTTGTGGTAATTTAGGAAGGTTTGATCTTCGATCTTCTCAATGCAAGATAATAATTTTATAGTGCTCATGAGTGATTTTAAAGTATGGATAATGACGCCAAAAGAATTCTTAATCTGATTGTTGCCTTCTTCTTATAGCACTGATGGCAGTCTTGTTCAAGCACACGGTGTTAGTTACACTATAAAACCACTTGAAAAACTGAGAAAAGTCGCAAGGGAAAAAAGTAATGCTCGAAAAGAATTTCTTGTGTGTAATTCTAGGGATGAGGGTCATTAGAAAGTTAGGTTGATAACATCTAGAGCCAAGGTTGAAAGCCAATAGTGGCGACTTCATGGTTTCGACAATCCAAAATAATCTTTTGCCCATATAATCTTATTTCATTCCACATTGCATTTTCCTATTTCTATTAATTTATTGGTTTTGTCTATCTAATTAAAAGGCCACTATTGGCTTCCAACCTTGTCTCTAGATGGCATCAGCCTAACTTCCTGATGACCCTCATCCCTAGAATTACGCATCCTTAGAATTTCTTTTTGAACATTCCTGATTTCTGATTTTTCCTGATTTCTGATTTTCATTTTCATTTTCATTTTCATTTTCATTTTCATTTTCATTTTCATTTTCATTTTCATTTTCATTTTCATTTTCATTTTCATTTTCAAAACCAAAACCCAAAACCCCAAAAAACCATTCAATTCAATTTCAATTTTCAATTTCAATTTTCAATTTCAATTTTCAATTTTCAATTTTCAATTTCAAATTTCAATTTCCAATTTCAATTCCAATTCAATTTCAATTTTCAATTTCAATTTTCAAATTCAATTCCAATTTCAATTTCAAATTCCAAATTCAATTCCAAATTCAAATTCAATTCAATTTCAATTTTCCAAATTCAATTTCAATTTTCAATTTTCAAATTCAATTTCAATTTCAATTTTCAATTTCAATTTTCAATTCAATTCAATTTTCAATTCAATTCACAATACCAAATCCAAATTTCAATTTCAATTTCAATTTCAATTTTCAATTTTCAATTTTCAATTTTCAATTTTCAATTTTCAATTTTCAATTTCAATTTTCAATTTTCAATTTTCAATTTTCAATTTTCAATTTTCAATTTTCAATTTTCAATTTTCAATTTTCAATTTTCAATTTTCAATTTTCAATTTTCAATTTTCAATTTTCAATTTTCAATTTTCAATTTTCAATTTTCAATTTTCAATTTTCAATTTTCAATTTTCAATTTTCAATTTTCAATTTTCAATTTTCAATTTTCAATTTTCAATTTTCAATTTTCAATTTTCAATTTTCAATTTTCAATTTTCAATTTTCAATTTTCAATTTTCAATTTTCAATTTTCAATTTTCAATTTTCAATTTTCAATTTTCAATTTTCAATTTTCAATTTTCAATTTTCAATTTTCAATTTTCAATTTTCAATTTTCAATTTTCAATTTTCAATTTTCAATTTTCAATTTTCAATTTTCAATTTTCAATTTTCAATTTTCAATTTTCAATTTTCAATTTTCAATTTTCAATTTTCAATTTTCAATTTTCAATTTTCAATTTTCAATTTTCAATTTTCAATTTTCAATTTTCAATTTTCAATTTTCAATTTTCAATTTTCAATTTTCAATTTTCAATTTTCAATTTTCAATTTTCAATTTTCAATTTTCAATTTTCAATTTTCAATTTTCAATTTTCAATTTTCAATTTTCAATTTTCAATTTTCAATTTTCAATTTTCAATTTTCATTTCCATTTCCATTTCCATTTTCATTTTCATTTTTATTGACATTTCATGTTGAAACAAGGAGTTTGAAGTAGTAGAAAATCGAGAATTGAAAAATTAAGAGAAAATATGCGAATTTTTTTTAAAACACGAAAAATCTATTATAATGACTAGTTTCCTCTGGACATTCCACAAAATATACGCATTTAAAATTAAACTTAATAATTTGGACTGAGAAAATCAACGATTGGTGAACAATGGTCCTTCAAATACTTGAAAAAAGGATGCTTTAAAAGAAAACATTGAAAGAAAATACCCGATTTCATTGATAACACGAAATATGAATAAAAAAGGGCGGTTTTCTGTGTATATATCATAGCATTAACTTGTAATTTTAAACACCATTTTTTCCATGGAAAATTCAAAGAATATCAAAAAATGGAGTTTGAAATACTAGAAAGGGAAAAATATAGAGAAAACACGCAAATTTAACGAAAATAAAAAAAATAAATAAAAACGAAGTTTTTTTAGGACATTTAACCAAAAAAAAACGTCAAAAATTATGACACTACATTTTATTACTTCTGACCACGGCCTTGAAACTTATAGTACCAGATTTTGCAATGAAGAATCAAGAAATTATTAAAAAAGGTGTGAAATATTTGAAAGGAAATAATTTTTAGCAAATACGCGATTTTATATAAATCACGAAAATGAGTGAAATTGAGCAGTTTTTAAAGGACATCGCACAACACAATCATACGCGTTAGAAATTTAAGGACCATAAATTGCGATGTAAAAATCAACGAATGGTGAAAAAAAGAGTTTGATATACTATACTCCACAGGAAAAATTGAGAGAAAATACGCGATTTTATCGAAAACACGGAATATAGTGAAAACAAGCAGTTTTCTGTGGATGTACCAAAAATTTTCGCGTCTTAATTTTTAAAAAGATATTTGCCCTGAATAAATCAACGAAATATGAAAATATGTCTTAAATCCTTTAAAGGAAAAATTGAGAGAAAATACGAGATTTAACGAAAACACGAAAAATAAATATAAGCGATATAGTTTTTATCGCACATACTACATTATAAATGTGTCTTTATATAAAACAAAATATTTTTCGATGGAAAAATTAACGAATAATGAAAAAATGAGTTTAAAATTCTAAAAATGAAAAATTGAGAGAAAACGCAATAATATGCCGAATACATGAAATGTGAATAAATACCAGAAGTTTTTGTGGTCGTGCCATAAATTATACCCGTTTAAAATGCAACTCCATATTTTACGATTCAAAAATTAACAAATTATGGAAGAAAAACATTTGATATCCTTTTAAAAAAATTAAAGAAAATCCTACATTTCTTCGAAAACACAAAAAATGAATAAAAACGAGCCTTTTCTGTGAACATACCAAATTAAATACGCGTTTAAAATCAAAAAAAATCTATTTTGCAATGGAAAAATCAATGAATCATGAAAATAGGAGTTGGAAATACTTGAAAGAAAAAAATTGAAAAATATATGCTATTTAACGAAACCACAGAAAATTAAAGAAAACCAAAGGTTTTTTGTGGGCATTCCACAAAAAATACGCGCTCAAAAATATAACTCCATATTTTCCGATGCAAAAATAAACGATCGATGAAGAAAGGAGTTTCAAATAGTAAAATGGCAACAATTAAGGGAGACAAGCGAAATAATTACAAAATAATTAATAAAAACGAGCAGTTTTCCGTGGACATAAAATAACATACGCGTTTAAAATATCGGCATTGTACCCTGTGATAAAAAAACAAACAAATGGCAAAAAAAAGAGTTTGAAATTCTTTAAAGGAAAAATTGAGAGAAAATACCCGATTTCATTGATAACACAAAAAATTAATTAAAAAGATCATTTTTCTGTGGGCATACCACTACATATTCGTGTTAAAATTATACAATCATATTTTTCAAGGAAAAATCAACGTATAGTGAAAAAAGGAGTTTGAACACTAAAGGAAAATACTGAGAGAAAATACACGATTTCATCGAAAACACGCAAAGTTGAATAATACGAGCAGTTTTTAGCATGGATGTACCAAAAAATATACGCGTCTTAAATTTTGAGCACCATATTTTCCCATGAAAAAATTAACGAATTCTGAAAAAAGGAAAACCAAAAGGGTTCTGTGGGCATTCTACAAAAGGTCCTTTATCACTGAAAATTTTTTGTTTTCATTCATTTTTTGTGTTTTCGTTAAATAGCATATATTTTTCAATTTTTTTCTTTCAAGTATTTCCAACTCCTATTTTCATGATTCATTGATTTTTCCATTGCAAAATAGAGTTTTTTTGATTTTAAACGCGTATTTACTTTGGTATGTTCACAGAAAAGGCTCGTTTTAATTCATTTTTTGTGTTTTCGAAGAAATGTAGGATTTTCTCTCATTTTTTTAAAAGGATATCAAATGTTTTTCTTCCATAATTTGTTAATTTTTGAATCGTAAAATATGGAGTTACATTTGAAACGGGTATAATTTATGGCACGACTACAAAAAAATTCTGGTATTTATTCACGTTACGTGTATTCGGTACATTATTGCGTTTTCTCTCAATTTTTCATTTTTAGAATTTTAAACTCATTTTTTCATTATTCGTTAATTTTTCCATCGAAAAATATTTTGTTATATATATAGACGCATTTATAATGTTGTATGCCCGATAAAAACTACTATATATCGCTTGTATTTATTTTTCGTGTTTTCGTTAAATCTCGTATTTTCTCTCAATTTTTCCTTTAAAGGATATAAGACATATTTTTTCATTTTTCGTTGATTTTTCCAGGGCAAATATCTTTTAAAAATTTAGACGCAAAAATTTTTTTGTACATCCTCAGAAATCTGCTTGTTTTCATTATTTTCTGTGTTTCGATAAAATCGCGTATTTTCTCTCAATTTTTTCTGTATAGTATATCAAACTCTTTTTTTGACCATTCGTTTATTTTTACATCGCAATTTATGGTACTTAAATTTTAAACACGTATGTTTGTGTTGTGCTATGTCCTTTAAAAACTTCTCATTTTCACCCATTTTTCGTGATTTATATAAAATCGCGTATTTGCTAAAAAATATCTCCTTTAAAATATTTCACACCTTTTTTATTAATTCGTTGATTTTTCATTGCAATATCTGGTACTATAAGTTTGAACGCCGTGGTCAGATTTAATAAAATGTAGTGTAATAATTTTTACGCTTTTTTTTGGTTATATGTCCTATAAAAACTCTTCGTTTTTATTTATTTTTTTTATTTCCGTTAAATTTGCGTGTTTTCTCCATATTTTTCCCTTTCTAGTATTTCAAACTCCATTTTTAGAAAATGAAAATGAAAATGAAAATGAAAATGAAAATGAAAATGAAAATGAAAATGAAAATGAAAATGAAAATGAAAATGAAAATGAAAATGAAAATGAAAATGAAAATGAAAATGAAAATGAAAATGAAAATGAAAATGAAAATGAAAATGAAAATGAAAATGAAAATGAAAATGAAAATGAAAATGAAAATGAAAATGAAAATGAAAATGAAAATGAAAATGAAAATGAAAATGAAAATGAAAATGAAAATGAAAATGAAAATGAAAATGAAAATGAAAATGAAAATGAAAATGAAAATGAAAATGAAAATGAAAATGAAAATGAAAATGAAAATGAAAATGAAAATGAAAATGAAAATGAAAATGAAAATGAAAATGAAAATGAAAATGAAAATGAAAATGAAAATGAAAATGAAAATGAAAATGAAAATGAAAATGAAAATGAAAATGAAAATGAAAATGAAAATGAAAATGAAAATGAAAATGAAAATGAAAATGAAAATGAAAATGAAAATGAAAATGAAAATGAAAATGAAAATGAAAATGAAAATGAAAATGAAAATGAAAATGAAAATGAAAATGAAAATGAAAATGAAAATGAAAATGAAAATGAAAATGAAAATGAAAATGAAAATGAAAATGAAAATGAAAATGAAAATGAAAATGAAAATGAAAATGAAAATGAAAATGAAAATGAAAATGAAAATGAAAATGAAAATGAAAATGAAAATGAAAATGAAAATGAAAATGAAAATGAAAATGAAAATGAAAATGAAAATGAAAATGAAAATGAAAATGAAAATGAAAATGAAAATGAAAATGAAAATGAAAATGAAAATGAAAATGAAAATGAAAATGAAAATGAAAATGAAAATAAAAATGGGAATGGGAATGGGAATGGGAACGGGAACGGGAACGGAACGGAAACGGAAACGGAAACGGAAACGGAAACGAAAACGAAAACGAAAATGAAAATGAAAATGTGGCAACTTAAGGGCAGAGTGGGCTGTTCTTCCTCCTTCCATTAATATCGCTGCAATACCTGAAGATGCTACGGCTAGAGCAATTTCTCCATGAACCCTGATTTCAGCGACAACTAAATTAATTAAAAATGTTTTTCCCGTGCCACTAGCAGCATCAAGAAAAATGATACCTCCTTCTTGTTTATCTACCTGATCCATTATTGTTTCGTACGCGAATTTCTGATCTTCATTGAGAAGTGGCTTTTTATCCGCGATGTATGCTTCTAAGTCTAAGACATTGTAGCTAGTTTCACGTATATAATCTGGATAAAATACACCCTGTTGATCTTGTACAGGTGCAAAAAGACCGAATTCCACTAAAGTCTTGTTAACCATGGTGAAACACTTTTCCTCCAAAATAATCAAAGTTTTATTAAAAATGTCGGAGTTAAACGTAATATCCAATGTAGGATTTTCACTTCGAACTTTAGCCAGTATATCCTCACTCATTGATTCTTTATATTTTTCCCATATTGTTTTTGGGTTAGATGGATTACAGGAGGTTATTATGATGGCAAACAAAATTCGGATTTGTCCTGGAAGGGAAATCAAACTGGCCTCTCGCAATGAGTCATCCCAGTGTTGATCTCCTTCTAGCAACCCTAAATTCTGGCAAGCTTCTCTGAATGTCTCACATATTTCTCCGTTTATCGTTCTTAATTCTGCAAATGAGCGAGGTCCTCTAATGGTATGTAGAAGCATTCTTAAAAAATAACATTCGGCGTTGTTAGGATGGACTGTGTAGGCTCGGCCCAATGCGTCACATGAATAAATATTATTCTCAGGATCAAAGTTGCCCATTTTTCTTCTACAAAAGACTTTCATTGATGTATTCCACGTATAATATCTCGGCAATTCTGAATACAATAGCGTTCTTGCAAAAGTATCCTGCTGGCATAGTTGGAAAAATGCTGTTAAAGTTGTGTTTGGCGGCTGATCAATCACTCTTGCGGCACTATCAGTTGAGAAGTATACTCGTTGACCGTTTTCTAAATTAATGCTGAGGTGAACCACAGTAGGATACCGTTCATGAATGGAAAATCCGAAAATTCGCCAAACAGCTTCGTTGCTACGGACGTATCTTCCCAACTGATAACGCTTTACTTCATTGTTGGTGTCTTCATTGCCTACACCAAAAACTGCAATATCAGAACCTTTATTAACATATTTGCAGATATACTTAATAGATTTGACACTATTGCAGTATTCTACGTTAATATGTGCGTTAAACATTTTTGACAATAATGGACAATATGGTACAATCCAACTGTTATCCACGTCTATTTCCACGTTGCTTCGAGTCTTCAGTATTGCCGTAAAACCTCCATTTTCTGGAGCTCGCCGTCTTTATAAAGGATAGCCTCCTGTTTGTGAATCTTTAATTAATTTTCGAAGATAGTTTTCGGTCCATTTCCCATCTTTCATACATGGCGAGTTCCGATTCATATTTCCAAATGGTCCATGGATCATATTTTTAGTTACCACAGCGTATAAATCAGGATCTTCTTCTTTGTTAGGAAGTTCAGCTGATATAATAGTGTCGATTTCTGTTGGTTGAATCTTCCCTTTCAACCAAAATAAATTATGTGAATGTGGTAAACCTCGTTTCTGCCATTCAATGGTGTACATCCAGCATCTCACCTCTCCAAAGATGTGACCTTTTGTTATAATATTAATGAGTTTTTGTTGCTTTTGTTTACAAACTCTCGCAATTAAATCGTGGCGATCACTGGATGACTGACCGTTGATTAGCATTTCTTTAATCTCTGACCAAATCGGGTTGCAGGTAAACGTAATAAACAAATCTGGTCTCCCGTATGTCCTTATATAGGTCATTGCATCTTGTGTGTACTCATGCATGTGTCTAGGACTGCCTGTAAACGTCGCTGGCAAAATAACCAAAGTGCCCAGATTCTCAATATTTCCGTCATTTGCTACCGCATCTCTTAGGTGAATATATTGGTCCACTTTTAATTTTTTTTGATTCAAACGAATAAACTGAAGACGTTCACTTTCAATCTTAACATACATATCCACGATAAATTGATGGAATAATTGTCTGCAATTTATCACGTGGTTCTGTTTAGTACCTTGTATCATTAGACGGTAAGCATAATAATCCATAGCAGATACCTTTGCACTTGTTGGAATACCTGTTGTTGGATTAACTTGCCTCAGATTGAAATGATACCCATCTTCACCACAGGGAAATAAAATAGGATATTGTAGGGCATCATACGACCTGTGAGTTTCGCAAATTCGCTGCAATGATCCACTACGTAATTGAAGCACGATATCTCGCTTTTCAAATTCATTACCCTATATCACAACTGCAACTTCATCCACTACAGGAGCGTTGAAGCGCCGTTCATGCTCTCCTGCTGGTTTTCGATCTGCTTTTATAATACTTTTATATGCATCTGTGGGCATATGATCAATTGAAGTTTCAAACGTTTAAATGTAAATATTGTGTGCATGGAACATTTGTTGTAAATCAGATACAATCTCACGTCTTGTTCCTTAATTGTTGGCGCATCTTTGGTCGGTCTCAACTTGGTCGTTTCCAATAAAATGTAATTGTAAAAATTTTGGTTGCTGATTAGGCAACGGCAACAACGATCCTGCTTTATGGTATATCTGCCCTTGTACTGTGGAAGTGGATTGAAATCCAGGCTGATTAATAACAGATGTGGCTCCAAATGAGGTCGTTTGAAAACATGAGTTGTATTTTCGGATATTACTCAGAAAATGTCTTGACTGTGGTGTATCACCAGTTGTATATTTTAAGAGTTCTTATGGTAATGGGTCCAGTTGGTTAAGTTTTAATTTACCATTATTGCAGCAAAGACCGGGAGGTTCTGATTTATACTTTTTGGCTTGGCAATTGCGGCAAATTAAATCCATTTTTCCTATGTTGGTACTGGCGTGATGTGCGTAATCTATGTGAA
The DNA here is from genome assembly GCF_022747635.1 of Hetaerina americana. NCBI lineage: Eukaryota > Metazoa > Arthropoda > Insecta > Odonata > Calopterygidae > Hetaerina > Hetaerina americana. The sequence goes on along the minus strand of NW_027286496.1, from coordinate 11,542 downwards.
GGTCATAGAATAATGCTTCACACTGTAAATCGGAGTATTCATCAGTTCGTGAACGTCTCGTTCTATCTCTGATTTGTTTCAGCCTGACGTTGTTGTGTTTCAGAGGCTCTGTTGTAGCTCGGTTTCGTTGATTTTCATTTTCATTTTCATTTTCTTTTTTATTACCTATTGCTGTATAAAAAAGATGATGTTCAATAGTGGCTTGCACTTGGCCATAGGACTAGTGCTCCCTGTATTCGTATTTGAGTAACTAAAACTCAAAGTATAACGACTCATGGTCATCAGTACAAACTGAGATTTCTAAAATGTTTCTTTACTACAGTATTATTTCATGCCATGCCATATTTATACTCTTAGAGTTTCGGCTGAATCATGCTTACAATAACGGAATAGGTTATACTTCAATGGAATTAACCACAAATGGTTGGATTCCCTATTCATCATTGTTCATGATTTTATACAAAATTACAATAAAAGAAGATTACCTGAAAATAATTTTCCTAAATCTTCCTTCTCTAAAAGAAATTACTGAAAGTGCAATAAATAACCAAGAAATAACAACATTAAACTATATTGAAAACTTGTCATAACACATGCAATATCCAACAATAAAGCAAGTGGAGACTATCAAGGGATATGCATCTACCTTTGTCATTGCCAACAAGATACATGGGAGTCATTTTCCAGCTCTACTGTCATCAAATTTAACAATCATTCCTAAATTAGGTTATTCTAATATGCCTTTGTAGGCATAATTCAGTCAAAGTAAATTATTCTCAGCTGAAAGTCAAATCAACATATCAAATTTACTTGAAGTTTAAGTAGTGTTTCAATTAAGAGTATACTTGAATAAGGCCAATCCAAAATTCAAATCAAAGTAATGAAATAATCAAACAAGCATCAATAATTTTATAACTCAAATATTCAATTCACTTTTCATCTATATCCTATTCATTGAGAGCCATAAATGGAAGGTTAAAAAACTGAGGGAAAATGGATGAAATGGAGAGGAGATTCACAACTTCTTATGGCATTTAAATATAGTTCCTGGATTTTTATTTGACTAAAATTTTACATACACAAAAAATTGATGATATTTTATGAACATGTGGACTTTTTTAATAACCAATTGTATCAACAACTATTTGGCCGATGTCTGAATCTAAAAATAGGTCTATCTTTGAGCGGGAGAGTACTTTCCCCTCAATGAAGTTTTGCTATTGTACTGATCAGAACTCCTTTCTTTTACTACGTTCCTTCTACCTCACCCTATGATAAGAGAATCCTTTATAGGTACATACCAACCGGCCACTTATTTCGTTTTACTCTTTCATTTATTTTGCAATATTCATCAAATGATTGTCCTTTGATACCAAATGACACCTTGTCCTTCAGTGCCAACTCCACCCTCCGTGAACTTTGCCTCTTATTCATCAAATTACGTATTTCACCATTTTTCTGTTAAGCTCCTAGCCGTATTTACCATAATAATATGATAATAATAAATCTCACCAGCCACTGATGAAAAGGGAGACTTCATAGATATTTTATTTTAAAAATTCTCATATAAATCAATTTACCTCAATTGAAGTACAAATATTTTGTTTTTCAACAGATTTTATTACATGACCAAGGTTTCCATGTGAGATAATATCATCAGTTTTTTAATGATGATCTTTGACATCAATAACCCAAATCATTTATTGATAAGATCCGTGGCATTACCAAGTATTTGTGCCTTAATTATGAATAGACTCCACAACGTTAATCCTGCAACAGCAAACTTCATTTGCCTCAATATTAAAAGTTAGAGTCACCAAGTTTGCTCAATACCTGGCTCAATGCCTGGTTTCTCTTCTTTCCTTTTAAGATATCACCAGGCATTTCTGACTTCAAAAATATTTATTGCTTGCCATTTTACTTCCTACTCCCTAATGGAAAACTCCCTATATATATCCATTCACTCACAAAATATGATAATGGAGATATTTTTTTTCCACTGTTGCCACATGTTTATGGGTATCAAAATACCTATTTACATAATCTACTGAAGAATAAATAATCAAACTTCAAGGATGGAATAGCATGCATAATTTTTGTGAATGGTTTGCAGCAATTGAACCTTGAGATTTTGAAAATATGTATGTACATCATTTGAATTACAGGGCCGCACCCAAAAGTGGTAGGTCGGATTTTTTTACAAGAATTTTATTGACGATATACTTACATCGACTTAATAATCTTCAAAGTATGCTCCTTGAGCTGCTACACAATTAGTATAACGTTGCTCCCATTCCTCGTACGCCCGCTGGAAATTTTCTTTGGGGATGCCGTTGATGACCCTCGTCGAAGCCTCTTGAACGGCCTTTATCCAGTCAAAACGTAGTCCCTTGAGCTGTCTTTTCATCAGGGGGTTGAGGAAGAAGTCCGTTGGCGCCAGATCGGGAGAACAGGGCGGGTGCGGCAACATGGCAACGCCGTATTTGGCCAGGAGCTGTCTGACGACGAGCGCGCCATGGCACGGCGCATTGTCATGATGAAGCACCCAGCAGTTTGCGATGGCCGGTCGCACTTTTTTCACGCGTTCTCGGAGGCGGGTGAGCACCTGAACGTGAAAGTTCGCATTCACAGTCTCCCCTGGTGGGACACACACCTTGTGAACCACTCCATGACGGTCGAAAGACACAATCAACATCGTTTTGATTTTCTCATGCGAGCCTTTTTTGGACGTGGGGACGCGGAAGTGTGTCATTCCGCGGATTGTCTTTTCGTTTCGGGGTCATATTGAATAACCCATATTTCATCACCAGTTATCACACTGTCCAAACAATTTTCATCTCGGTGCAAATTGGCTAACACTTCTTCGGAAATGCGCACACGCGTTGCCTGTTCGTCGCGTCTCAGAATTTTCGGCACCATCTTGGCGCACACCTTGCGCATGGCCAAATCCTGTGAAATAATGCGTTGGACGTTGGATGCAGACAGACCCAACTGGTCTGCAATTTCTTCACTGGTTAAGCGTCGGTCTGTGTTCAGCAGTGTCCTCACTCTGTCCATTCGTGTCGGTTCTGGCCGTCGACGGCCATCCGGAGCGATGGTCGTCTTCAACGAGCTCCCTACCCTCTTTAAACAACTTGTGCCACTCAAATACTGTGGAACGGCTTAAGGCAGTGTCCCCATAAGCCTGCTTGATCATATCGAGGGTCTCACTTGCCGTCTTCCCGAGTTTCACACAAAACTTCACGGAATAACTTTGCTCTAAATTCAGATTCATTTTGTTTTTCGACGCGGACAAAAAACTTGCTTCACTAAAAACGGTATCCTCACTCAACGACAGCTTGCAGGCGACTGAGGTTGATGTCGGTCAGTTGCTAAGAGCCCTTTCCACCTTACCCTGCCAGGCAGACCCCCCTCCACCGCTCCGTTCGCGCCAGAGAAAATCAGTCCTACCACTTTTGGGTGCGTCCCTGTATTTTTCATGTAAGTCTTCCAAACCAACGTATCATGCTGTTATTTATGAATGAACTACAATGTGAGAGACTAATATTTTTATTGAGTGATTATGATCAATTTTGGTTTTGATTAATAATTTAAAAATACAAGCAGAACAATCAAGGCTTCCATTTGTAGCATTTTCTAATCCATTGTAAGCCTCCTCCACCACCAGCCCTAGCTTGCAAACCCCCTCATCAGCAATATCTTGACCGCCTTCCCCCGCAAACTGCTCCCTACGTAAAAGCTGATGCATTCCAGCCACAATCTTTTGTAACCTTTGGTAAATGTCATCCCGTTTATTCCTTTTTTATGAGAATAATTGTAATCCCCTGGTCAGCTTGAGCTGTCAACCAAGATGACCAGAGAGTTATAGGGACATAGGCAGAGTAATTGCTTCAGGCAAATTCACTTTTATAATGAGGAACACTACAAAACCTAGGAATTTTCAGCCAAAGTGGAACTGGCTGAATATCAGCCAAATATCTTAAGTTTGCCCAGTTTACTAGGATTAAAATACGATTGTCAGCGAGTTTAAAATAACTTGCTGACATTCATCAAAATGGAAGTTCCACCAACAGAATTGCTTAATATCTATGTTAACAGAAATGAGATGAGAGTCATTGAGGAGGATTTTCACGATGATGACTACAGGAGCCTGGACCTGTGATGCTCAACCTATGTTGAATTGTCAAGTGGTGGGTTTGGCAATAATGACATCCGTGTTTTTTAGTCTTATTTCAATTTGTAAAATTGTGGTTGCTGTTTGTGAAATACGATTGCTGTGATTGGGTGGTTGACATCTTTGAGAGAGGGTTGGGATGCATTGTAAGCATGCCCTTTATGTTTTCAACATTTTCATCAACATACATTGGGTCAATTAGGATTAATGGCTCCATTAAGAGCTAGAGCAGTATTTTCCATTTGTTTTAATGGTTGATGAAAATTGTAATTAGCATTGATGTAACCTTTTTGAAGTTTTTCCACCAATTCAAACAGATAGTACGATTAAGAGAACTCATTTTTATATTTTTTGTTGTTTTCAATAAGTAATACAGTAGTAATTTGCTTTAAATTCCCATAATTTTTCATGCACGATTATACCAGAGTTTCAGGAAAACAGTTTTCAGCTAAAAAAAATTTACCATTAAATTTTATAAAAAATAGCAGTGTTTCTTTCTCAAGTGTTTCTTGTTTAACATTTAATCCTCCTAGTTTTGCTTAAAAGTTGATTAAAATTTAGCTAGGATAGCTTGCCAAATTTAAGCAAATTCGGGAGAAAATATTTTGCAGTGAGGGGATTAATGGCAGGGATATTGAGAGTGTTATCCAAACTTATTTGTAGCATGGTTCTGTACATCCATTGAAACCTGCTAATTGAAGCGAGTTGATTTGCTGAGATTTAGAGGATTTTGGACAATGGGTGGGGATCGAAAATATAAAATGAATAGATGGGAGAACAAAGAAAATGTTTTGTGATTAACAATGAGCTTTCACCCTCTGAAAGTCTCTTTTTAATCTTTTTTGCTGTATTCTCAATTTCAGTTAATATTTTCTCCACTGAATCAACCTTGTTAAAATCCTTACCTCTTCCTTGCACTCTCCTCCCCAATTTCTCTTGATATTGACCAACAAATTCAGATTACCCTACTTTATCCACCTTTCCTCTTTCTCCATGGGATTGCTTCTATGCTCGATGGGAACTTCATCTATATTTTGAAGACGCATGCATGCCTTCAGGAGCAGTACATGATTGATTTGGTTGACCACTTGAATATATCTGATATCCCCTCCCCGGACTACAACCTTGACGTGGTGGAAGGGCTTGTGCCTTCCGATGACCCCAAGAGCTGTGCTGGCGGGAGTAATGATGATTGTTCCTGGTAAGGTCACCCACACCAGATAGGTCGAATGTTTGGAGCCGGACGAAAGGTATTCCACGCGGCGTCTGTTCCTCAGTGAGGCGGCTGCAATGGCGTCTGACCCCAGTGGGGCGGCCAATAAGTGATGGTGTCACGTTAAAAACACTATTGAGGAAGGCAACGGGAAACCACCTCAATTATCATTCCCAAGAACAAAATGATAGACACTACAGAGAATATGAGTCCTGACAACTATGGGACTTGGCCCAGTCGACCATGTGTTAAGCCCGGCAGCAGGAGAGGCAAGGCTTCCGCGGTCGTCAACCCACAAAACCCTTGGGAAAACCGACAGCAGCAGGACAGAAGACGCAGAAGAAGAAGGCCACATTAGTTAGAATGTTAGGACCTGGAATGTTAGGACAATGCTGGGGATAGGAAAATTAGAGAATATAAAGCCAGAGATGGGTAGTGGAAATATAGATATTTTAGATCTAAGCGACCTTCCACTTTGACAGACCCCAAACATATCAAATTGGTGAACGATTTGGTGTGGGTAAATTGTCGTTTAACTGTTAGGGAGATAGCCGAGGAAGTGAACATTAGTTTTGGATCCTGTCAGACAATTTTGATGGACATTTTGAGCATGACGTGCGTCTCATAAAAATTTGCCCCGCGGGTGCTGACTGATGAACAGAGACAAAACGTGTGGACATTTGCCAGGAACTCCTGGATCAGAGCCAATGCCGACCCAGAGTTTCTTAGAACCATCGTAACCGGTGACGAAACCTGGGTTTACGATTATGATGTTGAGACAAAGGCCCAGTCTTCTCAGAGAAAAGGTCCTCTTTCTCCGCGACCAAAGAAAGCTCGCATATCCCGGTCCAAAGGGAAGGTCATGCTGGTGTGTTTCTTCTATTGGCAAGGGCTGATTCATTACGAATACGTCCCTCAAGGTCAAACCGTCAAAAAAGATGCCTACTTTAAGGTTATGAAGAGGCTGTGGGTTGCAGTGAGCCGAAAGAGGCCGGAGAAACAATGTATGGCGTTTCCGCCACGATAACGTGCCGGGCCACACGGCACTGATCGTGACAGAGTTTTTCGCCAGAACCGGAACTTCCGTGATCCCGCAGCCACCCTACTCTCCAGATGTGGCTCCATCAGACTTTCTTTTGTTTCCAAAGTTAAAATCAACCTTGAAAGGGCACCGATTCGACTCTGTTGCAGACATAAAATTAATTGTACGGTGGCCCTGGAGAGGATCCCTAAGGTACTTACGAGGCAGGGTTCGAGGGTGGGAAGAAACGTTGGCAAATGTTTGTCCTCACTCAAGGCATGTACTTTGAATACGACAAGTTCGATTAAGCTGTACCTGTCGAAATAAACAAATTATGAAATCAGTATTTCTCTTTTAACCACACCGTGTGCAATGGTTAGGCACAGATCAAAGGATAGTATGATCAATTCGCACAGCTTCCCAGGAGCAGATGTGGACTCTGATCACAATTTAGTAATTATAAAGTGCAGTGTCCGATTCAATAAGATAAGGGAGGGGTGGCGGATTAGGAAATGGAATGTAGAAGAATTAAATGAATTGACAAGGAAGATGTATCAGCAGGCTGCAGAGAAAATCATGAATGAGGGAAAAGAGCGGAGTAATATCAAGTAAATATAGAAATATATCAAAAATGGTATCGAAAACCACAAAAGAAACTACAGGAACTGTTAATGAGAAGAGGACAAGAAAATCATGGATGACGGATTAAATGATTGGAAAGATAGATGAGTGGAGAAAATGGAAGAATGTAAATACAGATATAAGCAGAAGGAAGAACAAATAGTTAAATAATAAAATGAGATGGGTAACAAATAAAGCAAAAGAAGAATAGTGGAAGATGCAGTGTGAGAATATGAAAAGCCTACAGAGGGAGGGTGAAATTGGTGCGCTATACAGCGAGGTTAAATCACTATTGGGAAGTAAGAAAGGAATTTCTGTGTTAACAGTCAGAGGTCATTCGAGTAACATAATAGTTGAAACAGAAAAGATCCAAGAGAAATGGAAGGAATATAGAGAAGAACTGTATGGTAAAGAACCTTCTATGCTTAAGTTTGTTGACCTGTGTTCTACAGGAAGATAGCTTTGGTTCAAGCATATTCAGCGATGAGATAGATAGGGCTTCAATGGAGATGCAATCAAATAAGGCAGTGGGGGTAGACAGCATTCCTGCGAAACTACTAAAATAGACTGATTCATAGTAGCTATGAGGATGGAATCTGGCCAGAAGACTTTGTGAGATCAGTGTTAGTTCCTATTCTGAAAAAGGTAAAGGCTACATCTACATCTACATAATACCCCGCAAACCGCCGCAAGGGCATGTGGCGGGGGGTGTTAGGTCACCAACCGAAAAAAGGAAAAATTCCACATGCAAAAAAACAACACGGAAAATTACACTAACAGCAGCGCACACACTCATGCAAAAATCCCTTCATCCAATACTCATGCAAATACATTTACCGCAAAACAACTAAAAACTGCACCCCAGGATGCAGCACGAAAGCCATCCTACAACACGGAAGCCAGGACACAACAAGCAAGAATGTGAAACATCACTACCACATGAACATGCACCACAAAACACTCTACCCCCAGACGAGAGGTTTCTCTCTCTGGCCCTCAACCTGAGCGGACCTGCCTACTGAGCGCTCCTGGTAACCGGTTTGACCCACCAGAGACTACCTGCCTGCCAGCTTGTTTCTTGGTGCCTTTGGTTTTAGTGAAGTGCAGTGTAGTGTCAACGTATACGTTGCTTCGTTTATATAGTTTTCGTTTTGTGTATGGTTTGTTAACCGTAGTGTGTGGTAGTAGTAATTTATTTAGTGGATTGTGGTGGTTTTTGTCCTTCGACTCTGATTGGTGACCGGTGAGTGCTTTCCTTTTTCTTACTATCTTTTTTTGGTCCTCGGAAAACCAGACCTTACTCAAGTATCGTTTTTTCCACTTAGGTTTCATATTCAATTCCAAATCGTAACTTATTGTTTGAGCTAAATTTAGCTAACCCCTTTTAGAAATTTTACCATAGTGTATACAGGTTAGCTTTTGTTGGGAACTCGGTAGTTAAATTAGGATGGCTTCATCCAGGTCCCCTGTTGCCATGCTCGAAGGCACTGGCGAATGCGCGGCTTTAAGGGCCCGTATCATCATGCTGGAGAGAATGGTGCGGGAGCTTCGATCGGAGATCGCCGGCCGGAGGGCTCCCCTCAGGAGAGATGGTGCTCAGGGTGGGAATACGAAAACCCGCCACGCCCATAGGGGTGCACGGATTCGTCCGAATGCAACACGTGGCTGGGCGATGAGAGACCTACCCCGTGTCCCATCTCTCAACGAGGGAGTGTCTCACGTCCGTAGGTCGGACGATTGGAGGGTCGTCTCTCGGGGCAAGGGGAAGGTAACGCTGCGGCGAGGATTGGACTCTGCGGAGGCAGATACCATCCCCGTCTCCAACAGGTACCAGGTGCTGTCGGATGACAGCACCACCGTACCTGCAGCCCCTACCCCTACTCCGAGGGCACTGCCTAGGGTAAGTCATCAGCGGTCGGGGAGGGAGGGAACCGTTATATTAGGTAGTTCAAATGTCCGGCGTATAATGAATCCGCTGCGCCGCAGAGTCCAACAGGAGGGAGGTGTTGGATTCTTGTCGTCCTGGTGTATACCAGGCGGCGGGGTACCCCAGGCGACGCTGGCGGTGAAGGCGGCCGTCAGTAATACGGGCTGCTCCAAGCTACGCATTGTGGCTAATGTCGGGACAAACGACGCCTCGGAACGTGGATCTGAAGAGATCTTGCGCTCCTTTAAGGAGATGCACTCGGAGGTGAAACGAGTCGAGGCAGAGTTGAAGGTCCCAATTAAATTAAGTATATGTAGTATTGTGCCGCGAGTAGACCGCGGAAGGCTCGTTTGGAGCCGCATTGAGGGTTTAAATCAGAGATGGCTGGGATTTTGACGGGGAATCGGAGCGGACTTCGTTAATCTGAGGCCCGTCCTCTCATCGTGTCGGGTACCCCTTAATCGCTCCGGGGTCCATTATACTGCCGAGGCATCGCAGTTGGTAGCGCGTAGGTTACACGAACACGTGTCGAGGGTTTAGCATAGCTGGTAGGCAAGAGCGTAGGTCATATATTGGGAAAAATAAAGTAGAATCCAGCGCTTTTTGTCAATTGAGTTCAGGTAATGCCTCTCAAATCCCCAAAAAAATTGAACAAACAAACACTTGCGTTAAAACAACATATAACCCACGTAAATTAAATAAAATTGCTGCCTCTAAATACATAACTGATAGCAATGCAAGTGAATGTAATTCTTTTGTCTCTGTTCACCACGAATCGTCTCAAAACAGTTTTTTTAGCGTACATAAAACCGAAAAACAAGAAGTTATTAGCCATATTAAAATTATAACATTAAACTGCCGTAGCATTAGAAACAAAATATCGGATATTGAACACATTTTTGTCAGTACAAACGCAGACATAGTAGTTGGAACGGAAAGTTGGCTCGGAGATATAGCAAACAATGAGGTTTTTCCAAACGGATTCACAATTTACAGAAGGGACAGACCAAATAGGTTGGGTGGGGGAGTATTCATTGCAGTAAAGCCACATCTTAGTAGCCAACGATATGAATGCGACGTAGATGACATAGAAAGCGTTTGGTGCAACATTAAGGACTACAACGGCAGAAGCCTATTCGTGTGGTCATTTTATAGAGCCCCAGTTCTAACACAGATGTCCTACACAAGCTCGACGAACAAATATCCACTCTCAGCAGCAAACATAGCAACAGTATTACTATAATCGCTGGTGACACAAATCTACCGTCAATTGACTGGGAACACTACTGCGTAGGAAAATCTGCGATAAACAGAGACTCATGCCAAGAACTCCTTCATATATTCACAAAACACTCCTTAGAACAAATTGTTAAATCACAAACACGGGGCCAAAGCATACTAGACATCTTTGCGGCATCTAAGCCCGAAATCATTACTAACATTGAAATAATAACGCGGAATCAGTGACCATAAGGCTATTCTTGTAGAGTTAAAAACTAAGTTGGTCAAAATAAACAAAGAAAAGCGTAAAATATACCTATACAACAAGGCAAATTTTAACGGACTAAGAGAATATTTAAACATAAAAATACGAGAATGCAAGACAAAAACACTGACAACAAATACAGAGAACACTTGGAATTATTTCTTAAATATTTTACGCGAAGGAATGAAGACGTACATCCCGTCCAAACTCAAATGCGACAGTAAGGAACCTAGATGGTACAACGGGGAAGTCAGATCGGCATTAAGAAGGCAAAGAAAGCTACATTCAAATTTCGAAAAGAGTTTAAAATTGGACGATATAAGTTATGTGAATACAACCAAACAGCTACTAAAAGAATGTCGTAGTAAGACGAAAAGTATTATGCGCACAGCACTACACTCTTTTAAATCTAAAATGCTAAGCGAATATCTTGAGGAAAATCCAAAGTTATTCTGGTCCTATGTTAGGGAAATACAGGGTAAACGTCCCACTGTTCACTCTTTGAAGACGGAAAATGGAGAAATCATTACAGATAGCGTGAAATGGCAAATATTTTAAACCATTTTTTCCAGAGCGTCTACAACAAAAACACAAACCCACAAAACGATCCTCCACACCCACGCGGGGAACACATGAGCGATCTTACACTGACCAAGCAGGGAATAGTACATCTGCTCCGTAGTATCAAAGCACACAAGGCACCTGGTCCGGAAGAAATACCTGCTAGAATATTAAAGGAGTTAGCTGAAGACATTGCCCCATTTTTACATATTGTTTTTCTAAAATCGATAGAAGGCTCAGTGCCTCGCGACTGGAAGCTAGCCCATATAACTCCCATCTATAAAGGCGGCGATAGGGATAAACCAACCAATTACCGACCCATTTCTTTAACATCTCTTATAAAATATTGGAACACATTATTGTCACTAACATTATGAGATTTCTTGATAGTAGGAAAATACTAATCCACAACCAGCACGGATTTAGGAAAAGCAGATCTTGCGAAACACAACTTGGTCTCTTCATTCACGATATACTTAGATCGGGAGAAAACAAAACACAAGCCGATGTAGTATTCCTGGATTTCAAAAAAGCTTTCG
>NW_027286495.1:0-23346 GCF_022747635.1 Hetaerina americana | reverse complement strand
CATGTAACGAAAATTTAGTAGCATTTTTCACTTTTGCAAAAATGTTACTAAATAAGTGAAAAGTATTCAATTTTGAGTTTATCATACCTATATCAATGATCGAAAAATCAGATTGTAGTAACGATTACTTTATGAATGCTCCGATGAAACGTGTAATCGCAGCCCGTCTGCGCGATTTGTTTGCCGGAAATTCGGTTCGGAAGTTAGGCATCGATCGGTTTAATTTTGGATTTGAGCTCAGCCGTTGAAAGTATAGGTTTGACGGTGTTTGCCTAAAAACTGTATGATAATTCCATCGGAGTTGATTCTCCGGACAACGTAAGTAGAAAATCGCAGTTAGATTTGGATGCCGAGAAAAATTAAATTCACATCACTCCATCATTCCTTAACGCAACTCTCCCCCTCCGTCTCCTGCAACCTCCCCTCCATCAACCTTCCCCTCGCTCTCCCCCCTCTCTTTGCACTCCTGTCCGTATTCAGTACTCTTCCCTCCACGTATTTCCCCCCCCCCCATGCTCGGTTCAAATGCCCTTACTATTTCAATCTCTCTTATTACACTCAGTCACTTTGACCATCATTCCACCTCAGTGATACTTTAGTTTAGCTTGTTTCTAAATTTGTCGCATCGAGTTGCCCCAACAGTTCACTTAAAAATCCTCTTTTTCGTCACATCCCGTCTAAGATGATCTTTTGTTATGTGGAATACTCATAATAATAGTCATTTGCGCGCTTGTAGCGCATTATCTGTGTATAGGTATCCTTAGGGGGTTATGTGGTGTCGGTAGGTGAGTGTTGGCGGGTGCAAAGGGGGCCACATCTCTCGCGATGGATGGCGGGGAAGATTCGGAGGGCGTGAAGAGTCATTTCAAGTGTTCACCGCTCCGAAAAGGACGAGATGGCGTGCATTCCTGAGGGGATGTAGAGGGAGCGTTGGATTTGGAATAGAGTCGACGGCTATGCGCTCCGCGAGTGAAGGCGGGAAGAAGGCGGGTATTGTGGAAGGGGGGTTTGTGGGGGTGGCGGGTTGTGGGAGGGGCAGTGGGGAAGGGGTGGAATTGCCTCATTCCGTCGTAAAACGCCGACTCTTCTCAGACATGGGGGTGACGAGAGCGAAAAAGCGAGTAGTACGGGCAAATGGGAGGGGGTGGGTTGGGTGGGGTGGGGTGGGAAGTAGGGGGAGGGGTGAGGAAATGGGGAATGGAGGGAGAGAGAATAGGCATCGGATCCATCCCTCACGCATATATCCTCCTCCCGATGATCGAATATCGGCTCCCCGTCCTTCCCTCGATGCGTGCGTGGGTTGCCGGGATCTCTGCAGGCCTCGTAAAGCGTGCTTCTCTTTTTGTGTGTGTGTGTGTTTATGTATGTGTTTGTGTGGGTGTGGAGACCGTCTTCCTTCCCCCCGCGCATCCAATCGTGTGCTTGGGACCCCGGACGACGGAGATAGCGTCTCGGGAGTGGCAGTGGGTGTGGAAGGAATTTTTTTTTACGCCTGCATTTCCACGTGTCATATACCGAGTTCGCTCCAAGTGCGCTCTCGAAAATGAGAATAGCGTCGCGGGAGAAAGGGTTGCGATGACTTCGGAAGCGAAAGTTTTAGGAGAGACAACGGGCCCCTCCCTTCCCCTCTTCGTCCCCTCTTTCGGTCGCCATGGCCACCCGGCCCATAAACAGCGCGCGCTTTAGGAGAGGAGGTGGTAGGGGCGGCGGTGCCCTCCCAACCCCGTGTCCCCCCTGCCACACACAGCGAACTCCCATCCTTTGTGGCCCCATGCCCTCGGGTAGAGCCCTCCTTTTCTGAACCCTGGCCTCTGTGGAAGAAGGAAGGAAGTCCCGGCGGTGTTGCACCCATTCCCACTCAGGCTGGAATGACTTATATCCTTTTAGGTGTTCCCCTCATTATTTCAGCTTCAATTTCCTCCTCCATTGCCTGGCGGCTGATGAAAAAAGTTATCATCTTATTTTTCGATAGTCTTATCTATTGGCAGTAGTATGTTTTGGGCGGATCCTGATAAAGTAAACTCATTAAGCGGAGTAACAGGTTTCTGAAGCGCTAATGCACAGCATAAACGTCTCTTTCTTCTCCCTATATCGTTCAGTTCATCCGCTAAGTTCCAGCCCTCTTCATGTCTTCAAGATACTGTATTTTCCATTTCTATTCCGCTTTTCGATTGCACATCATTCTGAGTCTTATCGTCGCAAACTTTTAACTATTCAATGAATTTCAATATGACTATTATTCTCTATCTGAGAGGGATTTGAAGGAGTTGAATGGAGAAACTTTGAAATAGGCAACTTATATGTTACGCGAAGTAAATAAATATAATTACAATTAATTAATTAACTCAAGTTCTCATGGTGTTAAAGGGACTTGAAGTTGAGTAGTGGTACTATAAATCTGAAGATATAACAGTGAGCTGAAACATAATTAAGTTGAAATTCCAAGAAACTGAGGGAGATTCCGCGACGGTAACTTTTGACTGAGTCATCCGCTAAATGTGCATTACAATGCAACAATTTCAGAGTGTAGATACCATTCGCTTTTAAGGAATGATTTTGACACTCTGAAATTGTTGCAGTTTTAATAAAAATTCATTTATGACGTTGTATTGTCTCGTTCCTAAATTTTTCCATTTGGTAAGTATTTTTTAATTATCTTGCACTCCACCATGATACACATTAGGATCGAATTGGGTTGATGCGGGAAGAATTAAACGTCAGTTTGAAGAGTATAGGAGCAAAAAATAAATGGTAAATATTGTAGCTAAACAAACGGAAGTTTCGTTAATGTATTAGCGAAAAGTTTGCCCCGAACTAAACATTAATCGATTTTAGACGGGATTGTACGAAGGCATCGCCCAGGATTTGTACCTGAGACCCTCCGGCAAATAGACACATGACCCAGGCTTCTTCTGCCAACTAATAAAAAGACGAATACTAAATGTGTTTGTGCCGATTATGCGGCACAACGCCTTGATTAAGGCAGGTCATGTAGTTAGTATTCCTAGCACAAGCAACCATTTGAGGAATACAAAATGGTGATTGTTTTTAAAATTGACGATTTTGACATGTAAACGTAATTATTACATGTAATAGATGACCGACTGTGCATCAAATGACGCCTGGTATCTGATGTTAAACTTCATAAAAATGGCATATGCACGTACGTGTGCGTAAGGTAACCATTGAGTATTTAAGTAATGAACGGAGTCTAATCAAATACTTGCACGTACTTAATACTTTTGAAATCGAGTTTACATGTTAAGGTTAAAATGTATCGAGGGAAATTTTTCCTGACGTGCCTGTGCGGCGCAGCGCGCAGGCTTGGCGGTGGGGAATCTGGCGTACGGCATTCTCCAAGCGCCAATCGCCTACGAGCGTTCGCTCAGGGTAGATTGTGTTTTTATTGGACCCCTGAGGTGTGACAAGGTACAAGCGTAAAATGCAGTGAACGATATAACTACGGTACATCAACAAATTTTGTGTTGGACTGGGGAAGTCAAGTAGGGAGACGTTAGGCATAATTTTACAAGTGTTTAAGAATAAAAATATGCCACAAACTGCAGTATCTAAGTGACACAAGCTCTTCAAAGATGCCCGAAAGAGTGGGAAGGACGAGCCCAGCGATGGGCGGCGTCGTCGACGTCAAGAACTAACAACAATGTGCAACGTGTACGCGAAGTGCTGCGTCGGTTAAGTGTGTGAATGATCGTAGATCGTATTGGCATTGATAAGATTGCAGTGCACACTATTATCCGTGAAAATTTGGCACTGCGAATGATCTGCACTAAACTCGTTCCGAAAGTCTTGACGGACAGTGGTTCTCAACCCTCTTATAGTCCCAACATGCCAAAAATAGACTGTTACCTATTCCCAAAAGTCAAATTCTGCCTTAGAGGATACCACCATGGGACCCAAAATGCCGCCAAAGAATCTTGCGCGCGTAACCTTAAAAACCTTCCGGATTCCGCCTTTTAAATTGTAAAAAAAACCTCTAGCAAAAGTTTGCTGATCCTCAAGGGATGTACTTTGAAGATTTTTTGGGAATTTGTAGCCATATCTGAAATGGTCAGGGCAATGAGAAAAGAAGGGGAAAGAGGAGAGAGGGCGAGTTTTTAGGAATTATTAATAAAAGAGAAGTCGGCTGCCAGACAGGCCGACCGATCGATATAGGTAAGGACAAATTTTTCCCTCACTCAATTCATGAGGACAGCAGCAGGAAACATCACGTGCGGCAATTCCATCATTCTGTGAATAAAATGACACAGCGTGACCAATTAGGGGGAACGGCCGGTGCTCTAACATCCGTTGCTACACGACCTCGCGGCGGCTTGCGGAGTAACAAGTAGGCCACTGCTGTGCCGAGGGTATCTCACGACTTCAACCGCATTTGGATTACCCAGTCCAGGCTCCCGGGAGTCGAACGGTCAGAGGATCGTCAGATTACATGGTGATGATATTTCATGTCATGAACAAGCGAGTTCATCAGAAAATTGCTCGCCATCTTTAATCACCGGGTAACCACCAATCATAGGTCGTTCCTGCCTCCGCGTTAGGCGTTGTGCATCTTCAGGGTAATCGTTAAAATTGCAAATTGGTTCATATCAATTTGCGAGAGCGTGTCATGGCCTGATTTCTTCATCCCTCGAAGTAATATCGAAATACTAAACGATTCCCTTATTCAAAAGTATTACGGTTTTTTGAATAAAGCTGATTATTTATGACATAATCTCTATAGTAATAATGCACTGTGTGTCTGATTAAACTGTTCAATATTCGGATGGTCAGCTTGAATGCGGACGAGAAATAAACGTAGGTCTCATAAATTCTATTGCGCGCGGAACTAGCATTAGTTTCTTGAGTAGTAAAAACTAATGCATCAAAATGCTGTTTTAAGAGTAGTTTCATCTAATTATCTCTCAATCTGTAATTTATTTGGGCTCCAATTGACGGATATAAATGTCAATGAATGAAATTATGGCTACTTCTGTCCCAGTTTTCTATTCGTTATTATGATTCTTCAAGTTAGGTACTCAAAGATGAGTTCAGATTCTTTTGTAGTGGTGCCTATATCTTTTTTATCTTTTATTTTAGGTAAGCGATCAAGCAGTAATTGTGTGAGGGGACTGTGAGCTTAACAAATTAAAGAAACGTATAAAATGTCAAAGTTCTCGGATAATACATTTAAAAATTCAATGCTTAGTTTAGAGTCGTGAAGAGAGCGTTCAAAAAGGAAAGGAAACGTTATTAAAAGGAATAGCATTTCATCGAGTGAATGGTTTTACGCCCGAGTGCGAATGGATTGTGCTCTCATCCAGAATAAGCCACCGACGACAGACATTTTCTGAAAATTATTAACTCTTTTAAGATATCTTCTGTAAATATTGCTTTTGAACTTTGTAAACCCTCCCAACATCCGTGGGCTTAATGAAAGCCAATACTTTGGAAACACTCAAAATCTTACGAATGATATTTTAGTATTTCTGAACCAGAAATCGAAATGAAATCAAACAAATCCCTAACTCAATTAAGTTAGGGCGTTTAAGACGCTTAAAATATCTAAAATACACTTAAGGTTTTGAAAAGCGATGTACAGGGGATGAGTGTATTTTTTTCGCAAACCCCAGCATAAAAAAATCTTTCTTACAAGGTCGCAACTGTTGGACACACCGCAGTGGATTAATAAAACTTAAGCGGGGTAGATTCAGTTAGTCATGATAAAAATTCCACTGGAGGAATATTTTGAGGGTAACAATACCGAGGGTATGAGACCGTTGAGAATGTATTATTGTGGTCGCAGGGTGTGGTTGGCCGGATGCGAATCAGTGGTGACCGTTATTCTTTGAAGATGCAAGCCAACAAAAGAGTCATGATACGAGAGCATCATATAAATTCTTCTGAGGGGATATATTTTGCGAAAAAAAAAGTATAAACTCGTTGGGTCTGGTCCCAATGGGAACATTTTTGCGAATGTGAAACACTCGGTCCAATGAGAAAAATACGATGAAAGGGATTCATGGGGGAAGGATGCTGATAGCAAAACGTTCACTCCCATACGAAATAGCGTCCAGTGGAAAACAATCATCTAGGGTCTTAAAACAATGTCGCGGTCTCGATGCCCATAGCAACCCTATGATAGCGACTTTTCTGTCGCCAAATGTTTTTTCAATTCCCCCATTCCCCTCCGCCTCATTCCCCCTCTCTTATTACTTTCATTCCGTTTCCTCGTCGAGACTCATCAAATCATCAACCCAGTGTCATAAAGATTGCCTCGAAGTCGACTTCAGCGCGGATGCAATCGATCTCTTCGACTCCACAACATCCGCTCCGCTACAGCAAAAGACGACCGCAAGGCGCAATGCCTCGCCGTCGCTCCAGCGTCTACAGCAGCGCTCTGCGCTCCCCCTCCCTCCAGCAACCTAACCACGCGACTAGCGCTGCCAATGGAGGGGGAGAACCCACCCACCCCTAACTCCACTTCCAACACCCCTTCCCCGCTCTCCCCCGCAGCCCCTCCCGCGGCTCATTACCCTTTTTTACATTCGCGGACGACGGCATTGGCAAGACACTCCGTAGCTGTACGACCGGAAAGTTTATTTATTCCTATAAAACTCCCTTTTTCCTCTTTTTACGTCGGCAGTAAACTTGTTTTTGTTCCGGGGGAAGAAGGGTTGGATGCTGTTGAAATAGAAGAAGGGGCCGAAGGGAATTTATATATATATATATATATATATATATATATATATATATATATATATACAAACACATACATATATATACATACATACATATACATTTTATATATATATATATATATATATATATATATATATATATATATATATATATATATATATATATATATATATATATATATTCGCACACACGCACACACACACGCGTGCGCGCACATCGATGTTCTCGTGTACGTATTTAGGACCCAAGGGGCGAGTCCCTCTTTCCCCGAAAGAACTCCTGGGCATGGAATTCCCAAGCATTCTGGCAGATTCGTAAAAAAAATCCTGTCTTCGAAGCGTTTTTATTTCATGAGCAAGAAATTCGAGGCCCTTAAATATGCCAGCAGGAGACATTCAAACGGAAGAGTCGGCGCATGCGCGGTCCTCCAACCCTCTCATGACATCTCATCCGACTTTTCCAAGGATACGTTATCTCTTCCTCTCTTACACAACAGCATCCCCTCCCTATCAGTCTGCATGGGCGTGGTATTTAGGGTGTTGTATTTCGATGCTCAATTCCAGTTTACGACAGAACCTTTTGGTGATGTTCTTGCTCGTGTTCCTTTCCTACGTTATGACCTCTTCAAGTTTGACCGACCATCCGCTCGCTATATGAGAAAGTAACCAGGTTATTCATTCGGCATAACACTGGTGAAATGCTACCATTTGTGGTCTGCTGGTTACGTCAGTGGTGCACAATCCATGACCATTGACCGCATGTAACTCGCGACTGGAGGTTTTGATGTTTCAAAAAAAAATATTACTCGAAATTCCTCTTCTTACGTACAATTTTACATGTCAATGGAAATGTTCTAATTGGGAAAATATTGCGTGGTATGGTGAAAATAGGATAGATGAATGGCCGAAACAATTGCAAATTTTCCAGGTGTTGAATAGGATTTACTTTCTCCTAGGTTTTCTCCTAGCCACAATGCGAATGAAAGATGGAAGCCATATAGAGGCTAAAATTAGTAATGGAGGTAGACAAGGATGCAATCTCTTACCTGAATTCTTCAACATGTTCTGGAGGAGGCAATAAGAGAAGCACAAGGCATCGCCTTAAACGGAATTAGGATCAATTGAGAAGAGATAAACATTCTACCCTTCGCCGTCAATATTGCAAATATAGCAGAAAACCAGGATAATCTTCAAAGATTACTGAACGTATTGTATCAAGTTTTTACAAAGATACAACATGAACATAAACAAGGTGAAGACTAAAATGCTAGTATGTGTAAGAGAGAAGCGGAATACAGAAGTCACACTGAAAGGACAAAAATTAGCGCAAGTGGATTCCTTCACCTATCTCAGAAGTACCATCACATGGGACGGAAGAAGTATTGCAGACATCAAACGAGGAATAACTTAACCTAAGTGAGCATTTACAATGAAAAGACAACTGCTGTGTTCAAAGAATTTAGGACTGCAGACGAGATAACAATGCGTGAAATTCGTAAGGAACGTGGCACTCGATGGATCAGAAGTATGGACCATCAGAAAAGTGGACCAGAAAAGACCAGAAGCCTTCGTAACCTGGTGCTGGAGGAGGACGCTTAAGATCAAATGGACGGATAAAATAAGAATTGAAGAAGTATAGAGAAGAATAGACGAAGAACGAACCTTATGGAACACCATGGAGAAAAGAAGGACCGGATGGATTGGCCACACCCTGAGGCACAATGGATTCGTGAAGAATGTAATAAAAGGAATAATAAAGGGAAAAGTCCCAAGAGGAAGGCCAAGGGATGAATACATGGGACAAATAAAGAAGAAAGTAAACTGCAAAAAATACCAGGAAGTAAGCCATTTAGTATCAGTTACGGTAGGATGGAGGGTAGCAGGCAACCAATCTTAGGATTGAACGACCAATGATAAGTTTCGAATTACCATATCATCTTTAGGAAACCCGGTCGGAAATCAATATCTCGTACTATATCTAGTGCTACCCAATAAGATGCCAAGGTATAATAAGTATTGTATGAACCGAGAAAACTATTGCACAACGTCTTTGTCTGCTAACTAACTTTATATCCCCGGTTGCGAAATATCACAGTTGGGAAAATTGTCACATTTCATTGCTTTATATTCTAAATTCCCATATTTTCTGTCTACCTCAATTAAGAAGTTGTCTCACGAAGAAGGTATGTTTTCGATTGATACAAAGGTTATCTGCACTATACTTCTGAACCCCACCTAAAACTACACTAAAAACACCTCGTACTCTACAAAAAGCGTAATGTCTTTCAAATCACCATATCCTTGACCACTCTTAATCTCGTTCAACTTGATTAATTGCCTCCTACCTCTACCTCATGCTCCCAAAACTATCCCATTTCGTAGTCTCCAATATTCCATTGCCACTCAGTGTGCTCTGTGTCCATCTTTTCTGCCCTTTTTAAATTTTTCTTAGCAAGCTACTCTCATTCATCAAAATGAAGAGAGCTTCTTCGATTTGCTTTTCCTTTCAGTGTCTGTCATTTCCAAATATCTCAACTGAAAAACCCCCAATCTTTGCATATCCTTTCGCCTCACTGACCGAGTTTCTGGGCCATTGAAAGCGAAGTTCCACGTAAAGGCTTTCACTAATCTCTCTTTATAGCACATATCTCCTCTAATAGTTCCCGCATCCCTTACTGCCTCGTTCAAAGAGCATTCCTTTTATCCCTTTACTTCTCTTTATCTCTCTACTTTGTCAACTTTCTGTCTTCTATTTCAGTCGTGTAAATCCCGTTGTTTTAACTTGTGGGTCTATAATTACTCCATATCTACAGATTCGTGAAGTTAGTTTGTTCTATTATCTGATTTATTGTGTTACTATCAGCTTTGAACTCTTAGACCAAACCTGTATTGTTATTCCTTTTACGCAAAGGCCGTCATATTTTGGAATTCACTTGAATCAACTATCCGAGGCTATTTAAAATACTCTTGTGAATCTAATGTGTTTATATCTTTGATGAAAAGGATAAGTGAGAGATTTATTCTAAGAATATTTTATGCGACCAATATCATAGTCAAGGTTTTTGTATTCAATTAACATCTTCTTGAATGTGTTTAGGGTCGTCAGAGATAATTATAATACTTTGCGATATATTTCAAAATATATTTTGAAATACTCTTAAAAAAATTTATAATGTAATAATTTCTATCAGATCTGAACTTTTTTTTACTGCAGATGGCAGTGAGTATTTTTTGTGTATGATTTCATATTATGACCTATACGACCACGAAATTTGTTATGCATAGAAATGCCTAGAGAAGACTAGCGGTTTTACGCTTCTAACGGCAGCCACAATTAGCTTAGCACTGTAGAGCCTAGAAACATTTTGGAGACTCATTTACAGTCGGATGGATGCGAAATGTAATTTTGGTATAATTATAATGCAATTTTTTTTAGGGATCCCGCTTATGACTTATGTGTTTATGATGAAAATAATCACGTAATTATTGGTCGCGATAGTCAAGGTGTAGAGCTGTGTACTACTAACCGGAGGGCCCGACTTCGATTCCTGGAGAACTTTCTCTGAGTACCATCAGCTCAACCCAGGTTGTGTGATTTTCTGGGTACCAGATCTTCCTGGGAAACCTGGCACAGGGAAAGGCCCTGGCCCCCACACTCTGATTTGTGAATTTCACTCGCCGTCAGGCTTAGTACTGGATGAGCTCTATCATCACCTACCAAACCGAACTTCGGGTTGATTACTGTGGTCACGCTTGTAATCACGTTATGTCATGTATGTATTAAACATTCATCATTAGTTTAGCAGAGAGCCGAGTGCATGGTAATGGGCATTCAGGAGGGAGGTCGCATCGAAGAACAAAAATTCTTCCGTTCTGCGAATCCAAGGGCGTAACGTGATTGATAACCGCAATGGAACTCAACGGAATGTTTCATTAATACCCACATTTTTCTGAGAAAATTCTGCTAGTTTGTTTCATTTTCTTGCTGGTAACCCTTTAAAATTGCCTTTGAGTAACACTAAAAAGTACAAAAACCCAAGAAAAATTTTCTGGATAATTACTAAACACCTTAGGGACCAAGATAGGATTTTTGAGAAGATCCAACGCTT
This sequence comes from Hetaerina americana, assembly GCF_022747635.1. NCBI lineage: Eukaryota > Metazoa > Arthropoda > Insecta > Odonata > Calopterygidae > Hetaerina > Hetaerina americana. Next base: position 12,542 of record NW_027286495.1, on the reverse strand, counting down.
CATCTGGCACAGAAAGAGCTTACATTCCTGTAAAATGAATAAATGTCTATGAGTTCACTGATTTTAATTTAAGGCAATCACAAAGAATACCATAACATCGTTCCTCGGAATGACGCACAGTTTTATGCACTACATGCATTTGTCATTGATCGTACTACCTATCGAGAATGTTCCATTTTTAGTGACGCGTTGTACACCAAACCTTGACTTGATCGTTATATAAAGTATACGACCGCATGAATGCGGACTAAATTTGATGGAAGACGAAAGATTTGACGATTAAATTTCCAAAATTGCCCTAAAAGAGCCAATCGTTGAATTAGGTTGAACTTAGAACTGCTATGAGTTTCGAACTTAAAACCGGCTCCTCGAATCGGAGACAGATTTAGAAATGGCGTAATAAATTCGAAGTGCCTCCCAGGACTCGATGTGGATTCAGAGCAAAGATTAGTGATAATAAAGTTTGATGTCAGATTCAAGAGGTTTGCGTAGGAAATGGAATGTTGTCGCGTTAACTTAGACGAAAAGGAAGGAGCACCAGGAGGCAATGGAAAATATGATAGGGAAATACAAAAAAGGGATATCGAAAGCTGTAAATGACACCCTATGAACAGTAAATAGGAAAATACCAAGGAACCCATAGACTACAGATGAAATGATAGAGAAGATACGCGAGAGAAGGAAGTGAAAGATTGTAATCAAGGGATTAGGATATTCAAGGAGATGAGTCGTGGCGGAGGACGTAGTGCGAGTATATGGAGAATTTGCAGAGGACGGGTGGGGTGTGTACTCAGTACAGGAAGCTGAAAGTACTGTCAGGAAGCAAGAAGGGGAAGCCTGTCCAACCAATCAAAAACAGGGTAGTATAATTGTCTACCGACATATGAAAGATTCAGAAGAAAATGTGAGAATATATAAACGATCTATTTAATTGTTCCCGGCTCAACTTTGTGGAAATTCATGTGTATTAAATGAAGAATACAATGTATCTTTCCACTGTCCTTTATTCACGTACAACTAGTTTCAGCGCTCAAGCGCCATCATCAGGTACAAATATAATTGAGGTACCTGATGATGACGCTTGAGCGTTGAAACTAGTTGTAAGTGAATAAAGGGCAATGGAAAGATACATTGTATTCTTCATTTAATAAATATAAAAGATCTATCTGCATACATCATAAAGATATTAGACCTACAAATGTTGAAATGGAAAGAAAATACTATGGCATAGTTAAGTATAGTCCAGGCATACCAAAGTGCGAGGTAGAGAGGAATTAAGGAACTTAATTGAAATAAGGCCTTGATGATTGGCCGTGGGGTTTGACGCACTTTCAGTAGAGCCATTTAAGGGTCTTGGAAAACTTAGAAGGAAGAGTTTTATTAGTTAATTCGTGGCATCAGAGAGGAATGCATATGGTTAGACGATTTCGTTAAATTAGTGTTAGTTTCCATCCACAAAAATGGAAATGAAGCCTGATATGAGGACTTAAGAGTCAAAAGTATTATTTTGAACTCGGCTAAATGTTATCATGATAGTCGGTAAGATAATGGAGAGTAGGGTGTGTGGTTACGTAAGGGATGATCAGTTTGAGTTCAGAAAGGAGAGAAAAATGCGCGAGGGCAAAGCAATAATGAGGTCACTGATTGAAAGGTGCATTTGTGCCATTAGGATTTATATTTTTCCAGAAAGAGTGGATGGAGGCGTTCGATGGAGTAAATTGGGTGAAATATATGAATGCAACATAGAATGTACGGGTAGTTTGGAGGAATAGGCGACTTATCGGCAACATGCACATGTCTCAGACTGCTTAGCTGCATGTGGCAGCTGGGTTGGAATTGGTATTTCTGGATTTGGTGGTCACCTGTTCTTTCCGATAAATACGCAGTTCTAATGTTAAGAGGAAGGGTTGGAGGCAGTTGTGATAGCAGTTGGGAAATCCAAAAAATCACTTAGATTAGCTGAATTTCAAGCCTTAGTCAGTCACTCAGTTGAGGGGGTTATAATGATGGATTAGTGCTTTAATATATCAGTGCGATAGGTATGGGATGAAATTCATCTTGCACTAAATAAACGTGATTTGGTTTCCGAGAAAAAAGAAGGCAACGTCAACGTTAAGCATTTAAAATGGAGGGTGAAGAAGGTTGTTGAACCAACAAGGTCTAAGGAATAGAGTCGTCAGTAGAAACATTGCTTTAGACAAAGCAACTTCCATGAGGAGGAGGGAGTTGACAATGGGATGTGGAAGACTGATAGAGGGGAGAATGTTAGGCAAGCGCGAAAGGGCAGGAGTAGGATAGGGATGATAGACGGAAGGAAGGAAGTAAACGGAGATGAAGAGGGGCTCATTGTGATGATAAATGGCAGGCTATGCTTTGTTGTCAGAGACAACGGTCGCTGTGCCATTTGGTAACTTGTGTAATGCCAAAACCAGAAGGTTTTCAGTAATTCAGTAACCAGTAATCAGTTACCAGAACTTCTCCCCGTTCTGGCCAATAACAAAACAATGGATAACATTTTACGTAAATGTCCATCTGTCACTTTTTGACGACCCGCCATATTATCTGACATTGAATTCCATTAAACTTTAATCTAAATCTTCCGTCATTCAAAAATTAAAATTATCCTAATTATTACTTATTTTATTGTGCATTAAAATTGTACAAAATGTACAATAGTTCCCAACCTAATCACTACTAGCCTGGCTTCGTAACTGACCAGTTCCTCCTGATCCCTCTCTGCTCGATCATTCACCTACCACGATAAAATATATCAACTTAATTAAAAATCCTGTCCTTTTGTCTACACTGGGCAGTGCGCCACGCCCCTTAACATCCGCGCAAAGAAATACCGCGCCTTTTGCAACCCCTCTTCCGCTTCTCCAGCACCTCTACCAGGTCAAAAACATGCCTCCCACCACATTGCTTTCTTAAATGAGCGTTTTAACGTATCAATTATCGCCCCCCCCCCCTCAGACACAACGCAAAAGCTCAAAATCCTCGAGGCGGCGTGCATTGGGGTCCTAGGAACTTTCTCGGACTCGTGCGTGAACATTTCCGTCTCATTCCCAACCCTTGCCTCTCGTAATACCAACCCTTTTCCATCCCCTTCTCCATCTACCGTACTTCTGTCCATCACTCTTGCCCTGAAGTCTTCTTCTTTCATCCGTCAAAAAAGGTGGTTGTGCACCAATTGTAAGATACGTTGGGCTTTCGGGCGAATCCCGTCAGAGTGTCACCTAAAGAAGGCTTAAGAGAGGGCCGAAAGTCAAACTACCTGAAATGTGAGTGCCCTTTTACGTGTTTTCTATGTATATTTTTGTATTCTATTGTGCCGCCCAAATGGTGTGTGTGTATATATAGTATATATATATATATATATATATATATATATATATATATATATATATATATATATACACACATATATACATATATATGACCCACGGATCTCAGGGTAAATTACATATCCTCGATAGCTCAAGTGGTTAAGAGCATCCGCCCGGCAAGTGGAAAGATCCGGTGTTCGAGTCCCGGTTGAGGAAATATTTTTTCTCTTGTGATCCGTTCGATTCCGCCTTCCCCACCTCTATTGTGTTCGTCCTTTATACGTGTTCCTATCCCTTTTCCTTATATATGTTTCTGTATATATGAGTATATATATATATATATATATACACATTATATATATATATATATATATATATATATATATATATATATATATATATATATATATATATATATATATATATATATATACACACATATATATACACAATATAGAAACACAAAAAAAGAACACTCACACGTATTTTCTTGATATTTCGACGGAAACATCTATATTTCTATATCTTCAGAGGAAGACGGATTGTTTCCGTCGAAATATCAAGAAAATACGTGTGTGTTCTTTTTTGTGTTTCTATATTGTGTGTTACTGTGTATTGCACTATTCGGCACTTCCGTGTTACGTCTACGAAAGCATATATATATATATATATATATATATATATATATATATATATATATATATATATATATATATATATATATATATACCCACACGCACAGCCAGAAAAATTGCTGTAATGGTTGATTTTTATTCTCCATTACTTAGCTGCTTGGTTAGTCTCCTATTTTGATTGCCCCGTTTCCACTTCTGATTTCTCTCCATCACAGCGGAATATCGGTCGGCCTTTCTTGGACTGGCCTTTCCCCCCCTCAGTGCTATTATCTTACCCTTCTTTCGAGACAAACCCAGCATCAACCCCTCCAACCCATGCCGAGTGTCGGTAGAGGATGTTGCTGCGATTCGCTTCATCCCTCTGCCTTGACCCTTAACCGGGGAAAACCCATCTCGTTAACTCGTTAAATGCCCCAATCGTGTCGGGACCTTCTTCCCCTAAAAGAAACAGCAGAGGCGCCTTCACCTCGATTGTTATTTTTATTCCCATTCCACTACTGTTTCACTCCTGGGGAACTCCCACCGCCTGTCGAAACGTCCGAGGTCGAAAATGGACCCGCCTCCGATGACGGAGAGGACATCCCCTGGGGGTTGCTTGACACGGTGATGCGTGCATTTTAGTGTGGTAATTCTCAAATCATGCGCAATCGCTTTCCGATCCATCCCTCTGTTTGCCCCACCCCCCTTCGTGTCAGTTTTTCTCGGGACGGTGGAGACCCTTTTCTTTCTCCGTGAGAGAAAAGAAACCTTCCCTGAACTCGAATTCTTCTACTCCCGAGTCCGACGTTTACTGGAGTGAAATTTGTTGCTCTTGACGTTCCATCGCAGTTACTAAGCGGAAGAAGTCTTTTGGATGCTTCTCAATGTTTCCCTAGTTTTTCCTTTTCCGGTACGACCATAGAGCCATCAATTCCTACTCACATCAATTCGTGAAATATCTCTCCGACATCAAATTATATCAATGCGAGGATACGAGGTATGAAGCGTTTTTTCCAACTATACGTTATTTTCCCTGGTAATATATTTATTCCTCCATAACTCATTGTACTCCCGTAATTTATTACCACAACCTCGCACATTCATCCTCGGCCTTCCACTGCTACAGGACTTAAACATTAAAGTAATGTGCATTCCCTGGGAAAAGTTGATTTATTGATCGTACTTGTACAAATGCTTAAAATTCTTCAGAATACTCTCCCTCTACATCAATACATTTGCGGAGACGTGTCTGTCTCGCCTGGAAGGCACCCTGAAACTCCTCGTAGGGTCTGTCTCTCAGGAACTCAGGAACATGCTTTTGGATGTTTTCCACGGTCTCCCAATGTTTTCCTTTCAGCTCCTTCTTCAGTCGGGGAAACAATAAAAAGTCGTATAGAGCCAAGGGGAGATTATAAGGGGGCTAGGAGACTACCGAGTTGGTGCTCCGGGCCAGGAAGTTGGTAACAATGAAGGACGTGTGGCTGGGGCATGTGGTGTGTGGCTGGGCGCTCGGTCGCGTCGTGTTACAAAGTTGAAAAACACACTTCACGTGGAGGCACGTTTTTCCACGCTGATTGCTCGGAGCAAACTGGCGACTAACCGCGTGGGAAGGGTAGACCCCTTACCACATTTCCCGACCGTGTTTACCGTGCTGCCATGGATAGTCGCGTCACAATAAAAATCATGCGCAATACTTTCATAATGTGACATGTATTTCAATACTGTTTACCACTCATCTATTCAGAGTTGGGAGTGTGATACCATCTACCCTTCTTAGAAAGCTCCCAGCTCCAGCATTGGAGGTATTTGAAATTATTAGGACATGGTGTTACTTTAGGAAAAAATGTTGGGAAACAGTATTTTGAGAGAAATGAATTTTTGACAAAAGTAAATAACGTATCGTTGTACTGGGGGTAACAAAGTTTAAATACGTAGGTATATTTTTTTTTAGATTCCATTAGGAATAAATTTCTGGTGTTTGGGTTGTGCTGCGTTTCATTTAGTCTCTTCACAAGTCTTAAAGTAGATGTCACCGACCACGTCACGCGGCCGCGTTCTCTCGTCCGCTTAAGGCGGCTCTGCCCCGAAGTCCAATAACCCCTGACATAATTCACCACAGCAGCTCTTTATTCATTGGAAGTTTTAATAACTGCGCCGTCCACGCCTGGTTTTCAAAGTAATTTATCCTTTAAAAAAATCTTTAAAATGGGCTGTGCCCATTCCTGGTATCTCCAGTGAATAAAGCTCGTATTATAGAATACCCCGGTCTCTTTGAAGAAGTACTATTTAACATATTATTCTAATATATCTCTCTCTGAGAAAAATCACGCACACTATCCCATTCTAACGTGGGAGACCAGAAAGTTCAAAGTTAAAATATTTTCGAATCTCGTCTCGAGGGTCAAAATGGTGCCTTCGTGGAAATACGCTTGGCAACTGCTTATACGTTTCTTAGTTTAATAATGAAACAGTCGGTTGAATTGAATTCTCACAAGCAACCGATCCTTGTTCTTTTATAATTTAATTAGATATGCCTACAGTTGCTAGGATATGACTACAACACATTCATTACCAAATTAAAATTAAGTAACTACCTGTGCCATTAATTGTCAATTGCATACTAAATATTCCTCATTAAATTTCAATATTTTCATCACAAAACTTAATCCCTTTCCTCGCAATGGTTATTCAATGTTTACAACATGCAATTAACGGATTCTGCAATGCAATGTCATGAGTATGGAAATATTAATACCAAATCAATTTCATCTTAATTTATCAATTATTCATAGGACGGTACAGGATGCCTTAATCAATATTTCTAGCATACTTGAAGTAATCTTTAGTTAGGATTGCGCTATTTTAGTGTTAAGTACGCAAATTGAATGGAAAGAGAATTCGCATGCACGAAACATCACTTAATTAAGCACCAAAGGCCGTAAAATAGCTTATTCTTTAACTCCTCGGGTGGTGCGCCACTTTTGGCGATCCTCCTTCGTTGAAATTGGTCTAGTGCTTCACTGTCGAAAGCCTTCCCATTCAGAGAGCATGCACTTCAAAAGTCGTTACTTTGTCGGTGCTGTAAATTAAGGGCCGTCACACGCGGCGGTGCAGTCCGATTGCATCCCTGTGGGCCGCTAATGGAACGACGCTCAGACAAATTCGCAAGACGGACTCCGTTGAGGAATCCTGATCCCCGTGAATATTAGGACGATCCAATCGCACCAAGCTAAGGAAATAGGGACGACATATTTATAATTATTATTATTAACAACCATATATACATATCCATACATTAAGTATCGGGACCGGTTCCGATATACGAGGGTCATCCGGAAAGTAGTACCCGTTCGTGAAATAAAGACACAAAAGTAAATATTAACAAACATAAAAAATTTTATTTGAAAGAGGATACTTTAAACTACTTCTCAACATAATCTCCAAGCAAATTAAGGCATTTGTCATAACGTGTGACAAGTTTCTGTATTCCTGCTGCATAGTCCTTCGCCGCCAGCTCATTGAGATACGCGAGGGACCCATCTTGCACAAATTTTTGCATAATGCAGATGGTGTTTAACAATTTCATGAACAATTGTTCGAGAAACATTGGGAAAATGCTCACAGATGTCATCAATTGTGACGCGCCGATCGTTCCTCACGAATTCGTCAACTGAGCTCACCAGTTGGTCTGTAATGACAGACGGTCTCCCCGAACGCTCATCGTCGTGTGTGTTCCCCCTCCCCATGTTGAAGTTGCGACACCACCGCCGAACAGACGACTCGTCCATTACATTGTCTCCATACACCTCCTTTAATTGGCGATGAATATCACATGGGCGAACGTTTCTTGCATTGAGGAATTTAATCACTGCCCTCACTTCACAACTGGCGGCGTTCTCAATTTTTTTAAACATTGTAAACAATCACAGAAACAACACAGGCAATGCTAGCGTCACGCAACTTGGCTCAGAGAAGGCAGACAAGCCACTGAAGCTATCTGACCTCGTCCAGCGGCTACTCGCGTCGTCAGCACTTCATGCGGCACGAACGGGTACTACTTTCCGGATGACCCTCGTACTAACTCCCGAAATGTATTGCGGTTATCATTAAAATTACTTAATGATCTTCAAAATACATTCACCCTACATCGACAGTCCTCAACATTCCATTGCAACACTATATGACCGTAATCCATTCTTTTCTGTTATGTTTTTTTATGTTTACCATCAACAGCCTTTGTTCACCTAGCGTGTCATAAACGCATTCCTTTATGGTCATATTGGTGCATTTCATTTTTTTCACTCTTTTTCTCTCTCCTAGCTCAAAATCTCAAATCTTTGATGCTACCCCTCACTTTGCTATGCCAGGCTCAAAAATAATAGTGGCGTATTAAGAGAGGAAAACTTATTCGGTCTACGTAGGTATTAACTTTTCCACAGGTGCGCTATCCTTATTTTAGTAACAAATACTCGGAATGAATTACTAATGTGTTATCATCTGATGAGAACATGTTCAATCATCTCTGCGTAAGTGCATGAATTTATTGACTTGCCGCAATAATTTATACGTACTCTGTTAAAAAGTATAAAAACTAGCCATTGTGATGGAGTTATGGATGCCAAATTCCCTGAAAGGCAAATAGAGGTCTATTTTCTAGAAAAAAGTTGTAATGAAACACCGCAACCAATATGTGAGTTATTGCATTTAAAACCTAAGTGAGATATTGCATTTAAATTACAATGATCCATTCTTTTATGACCAAAAAAATGTTTCAAGTTTTTCAGAATTTTGTTCCAACAACTATTGAATTTTGTGATGGATAAATATTTTGATTCATTAAATGTGTAACATGATAGCTTTTTCAAATCTCATGGACTAAAGTTGGGTTGATTTTGGTAAAAAATTTAATATTTATAATTCCCACACCATTGAAATATCAAGGTATCAAATTCCGAGGTGCCACAGTCGCTAGTTTTTACGTTGGCCAGTGGTTGTCGTCTCTTCAAAATGACAATCATGTATACAAAATGCGATGGACGTAATGGGGAAAACATACTGATGGAACGTCAAAATACGGATTTCCGTTGAAATCCTACGTTTGATTTATTAATGAATGCAATGAATTCCCATGTGCAGTGCGTTGAAAAAAAATGGCTCAATTAATTTGGGAAAGTTATCTTTCTCCATATAGTATTTATAGCTTCCGTGTACAATAACTCGGGCAATTGGAATGTTTTAAGCTACCAATATTTGGTTCTTCCATTCAGCTAATTAATGACCAAACCCCACCACCCAAATCAAATTTAAGGCTGGTTTACTGAAGACAACTTAATAATAAACCTTGCAGCGTGTGAAATTTACAAATCAGTTGTGATGCACAGTTCCACTCTCTAGGTTACCTTCGGGTATCATGTAACCACTGGCTGTTTTAATATATTCACTGTTCGCCACACATATCGATAAACCCGATATTCATCGGACGGTGAACTACGTCGATATTGGAGAATGAGTGTCGCTCTGTCCTGTTCGGTGTTCTTAAACCCGCAAATGACCTTGTGATTAGTTAACTCGTGACCTGTTTTTTATTCGTGACGCTCCGCTTTCGGAATATTTTTAACTTTGCCAATGACGTCCTCGAAGGAGAAATCAGCCGAGTGGTCACCACTAATCCTCTTCGTTCTCTTTTCAGGTTTTCGCGGTGTTCCTCCGGAAATAGGAAGGGCAGAGGTCGCTAGAGATCACACACGACCAGACTTGGATCACACGCGTTAAGGTGAGTCACGCCCCTGGAGCGATTGAGAGTGAATGCCATTCAACCGTTGAATGAGAAAACCCATGTGTGGTACACGTATTCAAATCCATGCTTTCAGTCGTGAGCGAGCGAGCAGATTCTCTTCCTAATTTTCACTCTCGCATTCGACAACTGTGGTTGCCTGAAATTCGACCAGAGGAAATCATTGCTGCAAAGGCTTCCGTGGTGATTTATTGATGACTCAAGAGTTTTTGGGTTCTTTTGGCAAATTTGGAGTTTTTTGGATTACTGAATTCAGCCTGGTAGACAACGGTTTCCAGTCGGAATCTTCGAAGTAATTCTCCCAAGAGTTTCACATGCTATTTACTATTTGATTAGATAGGGATGCTCTGTGATTGGTCGTTTAGTGGAAAATTCGTTTCAAAGTCCAGCATAGGGAGGGGCCATCTTCTGTCTACAAGTAATCGGGATTCTTGGCGATTTAAATAATCGCCAAGACGTTTTAGCCATCCGAGAATAGTACTTAAATTCCTCGGCGGTGATCCTGCATTCCTCGAAATTAATGTTTTGTCTGAGTAGTGGCAGGAATGTTGGCGAAACTGTCGCCCAGCAGGATGAATCAACGCGGAGAGAACCCAGAAGCTCTAGAATCAAAGGAAATCTTTCGACAACGCAGTACAGGTACACTTGGTATTGATTTTTGGTCTTTTTTTACGCAGCTCTTCCTGCAACCTGCTAAACTCAAGAGAAACGACTTTTCGAGGGGCCCAAATTGCAATTACACTAATGATCTCGCCGGCACGGTTGGCTCACAAACAAACTCTCGGTCCTAATTTCATTTTAAACGGGATAGCATCTCAGTCGGTGTCTCCTTGATCATAAAAACGAATGGTCGGGCTTTAATATTCTTCGTTTTGCTGTGAAAATATCGGAATTCACTGAGATTCCTGCGAACATACGAAATACGATTCTAGCGCACTGCACGACCGCGTTCACTTATCTGACGATTTTATCACGAACCCCGACTGCGGCGCCTCTGCTTAAAATTTGCGATGCTCACTTACTATATGGGCCAAGATTCCAGAGAAAAACCACGAATAAGCTCAATTTCCGACGGTATTGTCCCACTTCCAAATCATTGTAAATATATGAAAACTAATAGACGATGATGAAATACAACACTAAAGACCAGTTTGAGTTCTTTACTTATTCAAACTTTACTTGTAGAAACGGGGACAGGTATTTTTTATTTAATTTTTTTTGGTTTGGTTTTCCTTATATAAAATACAGAGGAAAACGTAAAAATAGTAAGAATAGTAACTTCAAAATATCTAAGTAATTTTATCGCCTAATCATGAATACCTTCAGTTTTGCTGCCTCATCTCAAGCTACATGTATTTGAACCTATTGTGTATCTTTATGTACGCAAGCACCTTGTCAAGTGACAAACTGAATGAAAATTAGGTGCAAATCTTAGATTCACACAGAAAGGAAGTTTTACTTTTTGTAATAGCATATGAAAGTGATCCAAGTGTGGTAGACATTGACCAGCTCAAACACTCAATTTCTCTGAGGGATTTTCGTTTTCTTTTCAATTTTCTTGACTAATACTTTAAAAATTTACGGAATTGTTGAAACGTATTTTTTAATACATTTTTCAAAATTATTTACGGCTCCTCTGAAAACTTTTATTGTATTATTTATAAATATGTAATTAAATGAATAAATAAATATAAAAATAATATATATTTATAAATAAATACAAAAATGTTATATATATATATATATTTTTTATATATATATATTTATATATATATATATATATATATATATATATATATATAACAGGGAAAGGAACTGGTCCCCCTACCCTGATGTGCGAATCTCACACTCCGTATAGGGCTTAGTACTGAGTGAAATCTACCATCACCTACCAAACCGACCTCCGGGTTGACTACTGTGTTTATGGTTTATATATACATCCATAAATATTATATATATACAATGGGTCGCAGTAGTCCAGGGGGAACAGCGTTGGACTACTGACCGGAGGGCCCGAGTTCACTTCCCAGGCAAGCCTCTCCGGGCACCTGCAGCTCCACCCAAGCTATGTGATTTTTCGGGCACCAGATGTTCCAGGGAAACCATAACCGGCACAGGGAAAGAAACTGCCCCCCCCCCATAGTCTGATGACCGAATTTCACACGCCATTGGGGAAAAGTAAAATAGACAGACGAAAGAAAAGGTTATGCGGTGCGGTATGAGATAGAGGAAGGTTAAATTATGAGGTGATGTCAACTGAAAACCGAACACCCGCTATAGCAACCAGTCCCTGCACCAACTAGGAGATAACCCAAATACTGCGTGCGTCTGTGAGTTTTCACTATGTAGTTCTCCTACCACAGTGATGGCAGAGTCGATGCGTAACAACAGTGCTGCCAACTTTCGCGCGTGTTGTGTCTGGCGCTCGGTTTTAATTTGACTGCCCGTGGTACATACTAAAAAAGGAGTTTATAAACTGGTGTAGGTGGGACAGTTTCCCTTTTTTAAAAGTGTTTTTGACCAAAATGGTCAATATAGTAGGGCCAAAGGAAAAAGGATTGGGTGTGGTAAATAAGTTTCCTCCAGGAGGTTGAGTAAGGATGTCAAGAAAATGCTCCGTACATGTATAATATGGTGCGTGGTTTTGTAGGTGCAGTTAAATGGTCATCGAGGCAGGATGATGGGCGTGGATCGGAGGATTTTGAAATATGAGTGTGGGGAAGGTCAGAAAGGATGGAAAAACATATGAGGATGTGAGGAAGTATGATGGGGAGGAGAGGGGATTACTGGGAAAAATCCAAAGTAGGC
>NW_027286494.1:0-23395 GCF_022747635.1 Hetaerina americana | reverse complement strand
AAGTGTTTACTTTATCTTCTTTTCATTGTCTTTTAAATCAAAAATTATATCGTTATAATTTAAACTAGTATTTGATGTGGTATTTCCAGAGATAACTTCTTGTTTTTAAGTATTTTTTGTGTTTTTGCTGAAATCGTAAATTTTCTCTAAATAATTTCCTTCCAAGTTTTTCAAACTACATTTTTCGAAATTCCTTAGTTTTTTTAAACGCAAACATTGGTGTTATGATTTTCCACGCGCATGTTTTGCGGCATGTGCACTGAAAACGATTAGTTTTCATCCAATGATCGTATTTTGGATGAAAACGCGAACTTTCTCTAAATTTCTTCAATTTAAGATAATCAAACTACTTTTTCGTGTATATCTCCTACGCTAAAAATGTTGTTTTAATTTAAACAAGTATTTGAAGTGGAGTTTTCTCAGAAAACAATTCGTTTTTATTTATTTTTCGTGTTTTCGATAACATCGTCTAATTTAATACTTCTTCTTTCATCATTCGTTGATTTCTCCATCCACTATGTTGTCTTATTTCAACACGTATTAAATGTAGTACTTCCAAACTACTTTATTCCAAATTCGTTGATTTTTCAATCGGAATATAGGTCGGATTTTTTGAAACGCGAATGTTTTGGGGCGAGTCCACTGAAACCTGCTAGTTTTTCTTCAATCATCGCATTTTTCATGCATTTACGTATTTTCTTAACATTTTTTAAATTCAAGTCTTTTTTACTCTTTTTTTCCTCATTCGTTGTCTTTTACATCGCAAATTATATCGTTATAACTTTAACTAGTATTTGATGTGGGATTTCCACGGAGAACTCCTCGATTTTATGTATTTTTTGTGTTTTTGGTGAGATCGTAAATATTCTCTCAATTATTTCCTTCCAAGTTTATCTAACTTTTTTTTAATAATTCGTTGGTTTTGGAAAAATAGGTTTTTTTAATGTAAACACGTGTGTTGAGGTATTTCCAAATAAATCAACTCGTTTAATTTTTTTCCGTGTTTTCGATGATATCGTTTATTTTCAAACCCCTTTTGTCATCATTCCTTGATTTCTCCACCGAAAGATAAGAAGTTTTAATTTAAACACGTAATTTATGTGGCATTCAAACAGAAAACTGCTCGTCTTTATTTACTTTTCGTGATTTCGATGCAATCGTTATTTTACCTTAGATATTCTCCTTTTAAGAGTTACAAACTACTTTTTTCGGTATTCCTTGAAATTTCAATCGCAAAATATGGGAAATTTTCAAAACACGTATGTTTTGTGGCGAGAACACTGAAAACTGCTAGCTTTTTATCAATCTTCGTATTTTCGATGAAATGCATATTTTCTCTAAATATATTTAATTTAAGTAATTAAAACACCTGTTTTCATCAATTGATGATTTCTTCATCGCAGAGTATGTCGTTTTAATTTTACACGCATTTGAAATGGTATTTCCTCGATTTTATGGATTTCTTTGTGATTAAGCTGAAAAGGTAAATTTTCTCTCAATTATTTCCTTCCAAGTTTTACAACCTACATTTTTCAAAATTCGTTGGTTTTTTACCCGCAAACATTTGTGTTATGATTTTCCACGCGCATGTTTTGCGGTGTGTGTCCACTTGAAACGGCTAGTTTTCTTCCAATTATCGTATTTTGGATAAAATCGCGTTCTTTCTCTAAATTTTTTTAATTTAAGTAAACCAAACTCCTTTTTCGTTCATTTCTCCATCGCTTAAAATGTCGTTGTAATTTAAACAAGTATTTGCAGTGGAGTTACAACCGAAATGAGCTCGTTTATATCTATTTTCTGTGTTTTCAATGAAATCGTTAAATTTTACACTCCTTTTTTCATGATTTGTCAATTTCTCCATCGAAAAATACGTTATTTTAATGTAAACACGTGTGTTGTGGTATTTCCAAATAAATTTACTCGTTTAATTTTTTTCCGTGTTTTCGATGATAACGTTAATTTCAAACCCCTTTTTTCATCATTCCTTGATTTCTCCACCGCAAAATATGAAGTTTTAATTTAAACACGTAATTTATGTGGCATTCAAACGGAAAACTGCTCGTCTTTATTTACTTTTCGTGTTTTCGATGCAATCGTTATTTTACCCTCGATATTTTCCTTTCAAGAGTTTCAAACTACTTTTTCGATATTCGTTTACTTTTCAAACGCAAAATATGGGAAATTTTCAAAACACGTATGTTTTGTGGCGAGCACACTGAAAACTGCTAGCTTTTTATCAATCTTCGTATTTTCGATGAATTGCGTGTTTTCTCTAAATATATTTAATTTAAGTAATTAAAACACCTCTTTTCATCATTTGATGATTTCTTCATCGCAGAGTATGTCCTTTTAATTTTAACACGCATTAAAAATGGTCTTTCCTCGATTTTAATGATTTCTTTGTGTTTAAGCTGAAAACGTAAATTTTCTCTCAATTTCCTTCCAAGTTTTTCAAACTACATTTTCAAAATTCGTTGGTTTTTTAACCGCAAACATTGGTGTTATGATTTTCCACGCACATGTTTTGCGGCATGTCCACTGAAAACGGCTAGTTTCCATTTGATAATCGTATTTTGGATTAAAACGCGTACTGTTTCTTCATTTCTTCAATTCAGGTAAATCAAACTCCTTTTTCGTTTATTTCTCCAACGCTAAAAATGTCGTTTTAATTTAAACAAGTTTTTGAAGTGGAGTTTCCACATTGAAGTGTTCGTTATTATCTTTTTTTTCGTGTTTTCAACGAAATCGTTAAGTTTAAAAGCCCTTTTTTCATGATTTGTTAATTTCTCCATCGAAAAATACGTTACATTGAATGAAAACACGTATTTATGGTTTTTCCTCATAAAACAACTCGTTTAATTATTTTCCGTGTTTTTGATGATATCGCTAAATTTCAAACCCATTTTTTCATCATTCGTTGGTTTCTCCACCGCAAAATATATCGTTTTAATTTTAACACGCATTTTAAATTGGTATTACCACAGAGAACAGCTCTTTTTATTTAATTTTCTTGTTTTTGATGGAATCGGTAATTTTCTCCCAATATTTTCCTTTTAAGTATTTCGAACTACTTTTTTCAAAATTCGTTAAATTTTTCATCGCAAAATATGGTTAATTATTTAAACACGTATGTTTTGAGGCGAGTACACTGAAAACTGGTAGTTTTTATTCAATCATCGTATTTTTTATGCATTCACGAATTTTCTCAACGCAGAGTATGTCGTTTTAATTTTAACACGCATTAAAATCGGTATTTCCACTGAGAACAGCTCGTTTATATTTAATTTTCGTGTTTTCGATGTGATCGTTAATAATCTCTCAATATTTTCCTTTCAAGTATATCGAACTACTTTTTTCAAAATTCGTTCAATTTTTAATAACAGAAATTTGTATTTTGATTTTAAGCGCGCATGTTTTTTGGCGAGATCACCGAGAACAGCTAGTTCTCTTTCAATCTTCGTATTTTGAATGTAATCTCGTATTTTCTTTTACTTTTTTCAATTTTATTGTTTGAAGCGCCATTCTTCATCATTCGTTGATTTATCTATCGAAAATATGTTCGTTAATTTGAACACGGGTTTTATGTGGTATTTCCACAGAAAACTGCTCGTTTTTATTCAATCTACGTATTTTCGAAGAAATCGCGTATTTTTTTTTAATCCGTTGATTTTTCGATCGAAAAAAAGTTGTTATTATTATCAACGCGTACGTTTTGTTGCCATTCCACTGAAAACTACAAGTGTTTACTTTATCTTCTTTTCGTTGTCTTTTACTTCACAAATTATATCGTTATAATTTAAACTAGTATTTGATGTGGTATTTCCAGAGATAACTTCTCGTTTTCAAGTATTTTTTGTGTTTTTGCTGAACTCGTAAATTTTCTCTGAATAATTTCCTTCCAAGTTTTTCAAACTACATTTTTCAAAATTCGTTAGTTTTTTAACCGCAAACATTGGTGTTATGATTTTCCACGCGCATGTTTTGCGGCGTGTCCACTGAAAACGACTAGTTTTCTTCCAATGATCGTATTTTGGATGAAATCGCGTTCTTTCTCTAAATTTCTTTAATTTAAGTAAACCAAACTCCTTTTTCGTTTATTTCTCCATCGCTTAAAATGTCGTTTTAATTTAAACAAGTATTTGTCTTTTCTTTTAAATCACAAATTATATCGTTATAATTTAAACTAGTATTTGATGTGGTATTTCCAGAGATAACTTCTCGTTTTTAAGTATTTTTTGCGTTTTTGCTGAAATCGTAAATTTTCTCTAAATAATTTCCTTCCAAGTTTTTTTAACTACATTTTTCGAAATTCGATAGTTTTTTAACCGCAAACATTGGTGTTATGATTTTCCACGCGCATGTTTTGCGGCGTGTCCACTGAAAACGATTAGTTTTCATCCAATGATCGTATTTTGCATGAAAACGCGAACTTTCTCCTAAAAATTCTTCAATTTAAGATAATCAAACTACTTTTTCGTGTATATCTCCTTCGCTAAAAATGTCGTTTTAATTTAAACAAGTATTTGAAGTGGAGTTTTCACAGAAAACAGCTCGTTTTTTGTTATTTTCCGTGTTTTCGATAACATCGTTTAATTTAAAACTTCTTCTTTCATCATTCGTTGATTTCTCCATCGCAAACTATGATCTCTTATTTCAACAGGTATTTAATGTAGTACTTCCAAACTACTTTTTTCCAAATTCGTTGATTTTTCAATCGGAATGTAGGTCGGATTTTTTGAAACGCGAATGTTTTGGGGCGAGTCCACTGACAACTGCTAGTTTTTATTCAATCATCGCATTGGCGTGTCCACTGAAAACGACTAGTTTTCATCCAATGATCGTATTTTGGATGAAATCGCGTTCTTTCTCTAAATTTCTTTAATTTAAGTAAACCAAACTCCTTTTTCGTTTATTTCTCCATCGCTTAAAATGTCGTTTTAATTTAAACAAGTATTTGCTGTGGAGTTACAATAGAAATGAGTTCGTTTATATCTATTTTCCGTGTTTTCAATGAAATCGTTAAATTTTACACTCCTTTTTTCATGATTTGTTAATTTCTCCATCGAAAAATACGTTATTTTAATGTAAACACGTGTGTTGTGGTATTTCCAAATAAATCAACTCGTTTAATTTTTTTAGGTTTATTTCGATGATATTGTTAAATTTCAAACCCCTTTTTTCATCATTCCTTGATTTCTCCACCGCAAAATATAAAGTTTTAATTTAAACACGTAATTTATGTGGAATTCAGACGGAAAACTCTCGTCTTTATTTACTTTTCGTGTTTTCGATGAAATCGTTATTTATCCTCGATAATTTCCTTTCAAGAGTTTCAAACACCTTTTTTCATCATTCGATGATTTTTTTTCGCGGAGTATGTCGTTTTAATTTTAACACGCATTTAAATTGGTACTTCCACAAAGAACAGCTCGGTTTTTTTAAATTTCGTGTTTTTTATGTGATCGTTAATTTTCTCTCAATATTTTCCTTTCAAGTATATCGAACTACTTTTTTCTAAATTCGTTGAATTTTCAATCGCAGAAATTGGTGTGATGATTTTAAGCGCGCATGTTTTGTGGCGAGTTCACTAAGAACTGTTAGTTCTTTTTCAATCTTCGTATTTTCGATGTAATCTTGTATTTTCTCTAACTTTTTTCAATTTCATTGATTCAAGCGCCTTTCTTCATTATTCGTTGATTTATCTATCGAAAATATGTCCGTTAATTTGAACCATTGTTTTATGTGGTATTTCCACAGAAAACTGCTCGTTTTAATCTTCCTCAGTATTTTCGATGAAATCGCGTATTTTTTTTAATCCGTTGATTTTTCAATCGAAAAAGAATTGTTATTATTATCCACGCGTTGTTTTTGTCCATTCCACTGAAAACTGCAAGTGTTAAGTTTCTCTTTTTATTTTCGATGAAATCAATCTACCAACATTTTTTCAATTCAAGGTTTTGAAACGACGTTTTTCATTATTCTTTGTCTTTTGCATCACAAATTATATTTTTAAAATTTAAACTAGTATTTGATTATGGATTTCCACAGAGAACTCCTTGTTTTTATGTTTTTTTGTGTTTATTGGTGAAATCGTAAATTTTTTCTCAATTATTACCTTCCAAGTTTTTCAAACAACTTTTTTCTTAATTCGTTGGTTTTTTAACCGCAAACATTGGTGTTATGATTTTCCACGCGCATGTTTTGCGGCATGTCCACTGAAAACGGCTAGTTTTCATTTAATAATCGTATTTTTGATTCACACGCGTACCCTCTCTAAATTTCTTCAATTTAGGTAAATCAAACTCCTTTTTCCTCTATTTCCTTAACGCTTAAAATGTCGTTTTAATTTAAACAAGTTTTTGAATTGGAGTTTCCACATAAAAGTGCTCGTTTTTATCTTTTTTCCGTGTTTTCAATGAAATCGTTAAGTTTTAAAGCCCTTTTTTCATGATTTGTTATTTTCTCCATCGAAAAATACGTTATAATGAATGTTAACACATATTTATGGTTTTTCCTCTTAAAACAACTCGTTTAATTATTTTCCGTGTTTTTGATGATATCGTTAAATATCAAACCCATTTTTTCATCATTCGTTGATTTCTCCACCGCAAAATATATCGTTTTAATTTTAACACGCATTTTAAATTGGTATTACCACAGAGAACAGCTCTTTTTATTTAATTTCGTGTTTTTGATGGAATCGGTATTTTTCTCCCAATATTTTCCTTTTAAGTATTTCGTACTACTTTTTTCAAAATTCGTTAAATTTTCTATCGCAAAATATGGTTAATAATTTAACACGTATGTTTTTAGGCGAGTACACTGAAAACTGGTAGTTTTTATTCAATCATCGTATTTTTTATGCATTTTCGTATTTTTTCAACGCAGAGTATGTCGTTTAAATTTTAACACGCATTAAGATCGGAATTTCCACAGAGAACAGCTCGTTTATATTTAATTTTCGTGTTTTCGATGTGATCGTTAATAATCTCTCAATATTTTCCTTTCAAGTATATAGAACTACTTTTTCCAAAATTCGTTGAATTTTTAATAGCAGAAATTTGTGTTTTGATTTTAAGCGCGCATGTTTTGTGGCGAGTTCACTGAGAACAGCTAGTTCTCTTTCAATCTTCGTATTTTCAATGTAATCTCGTATTTTCTTTAACTTTTTTCAATTTCTTTGTTTGAGGCGCCATTCTTCATCATTCGTTGATTTATGTATCGAAAATATGTTCGTGAATTTGAGCACGGGTTTTATCTGGTATTTCAACAGAAAACTGCTCGTTTTTATTCAATCTACGTATTTTCGAAGAAATCGCGTATTTTTTTTTAATCCGTTGATTTTTCGAGCGAAAAAAATAGTTATTATTATCAACGCGTACGTTTTGTTGCCATTCCACTGAAAACTGCAAGTGTTTACTTTATCTTCTTTTCGCTGTCTTTTAAATCGCAAATTATATCGTTATAATTTAAACTAGTATTTGATGTGGTATTTCCAGAGATAACTTCTCGTTTCTAAGTATTTTTTGTGTTTTTGCTGAAATCGTAAATTTTCTCTATATAATTTCCTTCCAAGTTTTTCACAGTACATTTTTCAAAATTCGTTGGTTTTTTAACCGCAAACAATTGTGTTATGATTTTTCACGCGCATGTTTTGCGGCATGTCCACTGAAAACGGCTAGTTTTCATTTAATTATCGTATTTTTGATGAAAACGCGTACTTTCTTTAAATTTCTTCAATATAACTAAATCAAACTCCTTTTTCGTTTTATTTCTCCAACGCTAAAAATGTCGTTTTAATTACACCAAGTATTTGTCTTTTCTTTTAAATCACAAATTATATCGTTATTATTTAAACTAGTATTTGATGTGGTATTTCCAGAGATAACTTCTCGTTTTTAAGTATTTTTTGCGTTTTTGCTGAAATCGTAAATTTTCTCTAAATAATTTCCTTCCAAGTTTTTTAAACTACATTTTTCGAAATTCGTTAGTTTTTTAACCGCAAACATTGGCGTTTTGATTTTCCACGCGCATGTTTTGCGGCGTGTCCACTGAAAACGATTGGTTATCATCCAATGATCGTATTTTGGATGAAAACGCGAACTTTCTCCTAAATTTCTTCAATTTTAGATAATCAAACTACTTTTTCGTGTATATCTCCTTCGCTAAAAATGTCGTTTTAATTTAAACAAGTATTTGAAGTGGAGTTTTCACAGAAAACAGCTCGTTTTTTGTTATTTTCCGTGTTTTCGATAACATCGTTTAATTTAAAACTTCTTCTTTCATCATTCGTTGATTTCTCCATCGCAAACTATGATCTCTTATTTCAACAGGTATGTAATGTAGTACTTCCAAACTACTTTTTTCCAAATTCGTTGATTTTTCAATCGGAATGTAGGTCGGATTTTTTGAAACGCGAATGTTTTGGGGCGAGTCCACTGACAACTGCTAGTTTTTATTCAATCATCGCATTGGCGTGTCCACTGAAAACGACTAGTTTTCATCCAATGATCGTATTTTGGATGAAATCGCGTTCTTTCTCTAAATTTCTTTAATTTAAGTAAACCAAACTCCTTTTTCGTTTATTTCTCCATCGCTTAAAATGTCGTTTTAATTTAAACAAGTATTTGCTGTGGAGTTACTATAGGAATGAGTTCGTTTATATCTATTTTCCGTGTTTTCAATGAAATCGTTAAATTTTACACTCCTTTTTTCATGATTTGTTAATTTCTCCATCGAAAAATACGTTATTTTAATGTAAACACGTGTGTTGTGGTATTTCCAAATAAATCAACTCGTTTAATTTTTTTAGGTTTATTTCGATGATATTGTTAAATTTCAAACCCCTTTTTTCATCATTCCTTGATTTCTCCACCGCAAAATATAAAGTTTTAATTTAAACACGTAATTTATGTGGAATTCAGACGGAAAACTCTCGTCTTTATTTACTTTTCGTGTTTTCGATGAAATCGTTATTTATCCTCGATAATTTCCTTTCAAGAGTTTCAAACACCTTTTTTCATCATTCGATGATTTTTTTTCGCGGAGTATGTCGTTTTAATTTTAACACGCAATTTAATTGGTACTTCCACAAAGAACAGCTCGGTTTTTTTAAATTTCGTGTTTTTTATGTGATCGTTAATTTTCTCTCAATATTTTCCTTTCAAGTATATCGAACTACTTTTTTTTAAATTCGTTGAATTTTCAATCGCAGAAATTGGTGTGATGATTTTAAGCGCGCATGTTTTGTGGCGAGTTCACTAAGAACTGTTAGTTCTTTTTCAATCTTCGTATTTTCGATGTAATCTTGTATTTTCTCTAACTTTTTTCGATTTCATTGATTCAAGCGCCTTTCTTCATCATTCGTTGATTTATCCATCGAAAATATGTCCGTTAATTTGAACCATTGTTTAATGTGGTATTTCCACAGAAAACTGCTCGATTTCATCTTCCTACGTATTTTCGATGAAATCGCGTATTTTTTTTTATCCGTTGATTTTTCAAACGAAAAACAGTTGTTATTATTATCAACGCGTATGTTTTGGTCAATTCCACTGAAAACTGCTAGTTTTTACTTTATCTTCTTATTTTCGATGAAATTAATCAATCGACATTTTATCAATTCAAGGTTTTCAAACGTCGTTTTTCATTATTCTTTGTCTTTTACATCGCAAATTATATCTTTATAATTTAAACTAGTATTTGATGATGGATTTCCACAGAGAACTCCATGTTTTTATGTTTTTTTGTGTTTTTTGGTGAAATCGTAAATTTTTTCTAAATTATTACCATCCAAGTTTTTCAAACAAGTTTTTTCTAAATTCGTTGGTTTTTTAACCGCAAACATTGGTGTTATGATTTTTCACGCGCATGTTTTGCGGCATGTCCACTGAAAACGGCTAGTTTCCATTTAATAATCGTATTTTGGATTAAAACGGGTACTCTTTCTACATTTCTTCAATTCAGGTAAATCAAACTCCTTTTTCGTTTATTTCTCCAACGCTAAAAATGTCGTTTTAATTTAAACAAGTTTTTGAAGTGGAGTTTCCACATTAAAGTGCTCGTTATTATCTTTTTTGTCGTGTTTTTAATGAAATAGTTAAGTTTAAAAGCCCTTTTTTCATGATTTGTTAATTTTTTCATCGAAAAATACGTTATAATGAATGTTGACACATATTTACGGTTTTTCTCATAAAACAACTCGTTTAATTATTTTCCGTGTTTTTGATGTTATCGTTAAATATCAAACCCATTTTTTCATCATTCGTTGATTTCTCCACCGCAAAATATATCGTTTTAATTTTAACACGCATTTTAAATTGGTATTACCACAGAGAACAGCTCTTTTTATTTAATTTTCGTGTTTTTGATGGAATCGGTAATTTTCTCCCAATATTTTCCTTTTAAGTATTTCGTACTACTTTTTTCAAAATTTGTTAAATTTTCTATCGCAAAATATGGTTAATAATTAACACGTATGTTTTTAGGCGAGTACACTGAAAACTGGTAGTTTTTATTCAATCATCGTATTTTTTAAGCATTTTCGTATTTTTTCAACGCAGAGTATGTCGTTTTAATTTTAACACGCATTAAGATCGGAATTTCCACTGAGAACAGCTAGTTTATATTTAATTTTCGTGTTTTCGATGTGTTCGTTAATAATCTCTCAATATTTTCTTTTCAAGTATATAGAACTACTTTGTCCAAAATTCGTTGAATTTTTAATAGCAGAAATTTGTGTTTTGATTTTAAGCGCGCATGTTTTGTGGCGAGTTCACTGAGAACAGCTAGTTCTCTTTCAATCTTCTTATTTTCAATGTAATCTCGTATTTTCTTTAACTTTTTTCAATTTCATTGTTTGAGGCGCCATTCTTCATCATTCGTTGATTTATGTATCGAAAATATGTTCGTGAATTTGAACACGGGTTTTATCTGGTATTTCAACAGAAAACTGCTCGTTTTTATTTAATCTACGTATTTTCGAAGAAATCGCGTATTTTTTTTTAATCCGTTGATTTTTCGAGCGAAAAAAAGTAGTTATTATTATCAACGCGTACGTTTTGTTGCCATTCCACTGAAAACTGCAAGTGTTTACTTTATCTTCTTTTCGTTGTCTTTTAAATCGCAAATTATATCGTTATAATTTAAACTAGTATTTGATGTGGTATTTCCAGAGATAACTTCTCGTTTTTAAGTATTTTTTGCGTTTTTGCTGAAATCGTAAATTTTCTCTAAATAATTTCCTTCCAAGTTTTTTAAACTACATTTTTCGAAATTCGTTAGTTTTTTAACCGCAAACATTGGCGTTTTGATTTTCCACGCGCATGTTTTGCGGCGTGTCCACTGAAAACGATTGGTTATCATCCAATGATCGTATTTTGGATGAAAACTCGAACTTTCTCCTAAATTTCTTCAATTTAAGATAATCAAACTACTTTTTCGTGTATATCTCCTTCGCTAAAAATGTCGTTTTAATTTAAACAAGTATTTGAAGTGGAGTTTTCACAGAAAACAGCTCGTTTTTTGTTATTTTCCGTGTTTTCGATAACATCGTTTAATTTAAAACTTCTTCTTTCATCATTCGTTGATTTCTCCATCGCAAACTATGATCTCTTATTTCAACAGGTATTTAATGTAGTACTTCCAAACTACTTTTTTCCAAATTCGTTGATTTTTCAATCGGAATGTAGGTCGGATTTTTTGAAACGCGAATGTTTTGGGGCGAGTCCACTGACAACTGCTAGTTTTTATTCAATCATCGCATTGGCGTGTCCACTGAAAACGACTAGTTTTCATCCAATGATCGTATTTTGGATGAAATCGCGTTCTTTCTCTAAATTTCTTTAATTTAAGTAAACCAAACTCCTTTTTCGTTTATTTCTCCATCGCTTAAAATGTCGTTTTAATTTAAACAAGTATTTGCTGTGGAGTTACTATAGGAATGAGTTCGTTTATATCTATTTTCCGTGTTTTCAATGAAATCGTTAAATTTTACACTCCTTTTTTCATGATTTGTTAATTTCTCCATCGAAAAATACGTTATTTTAATGTAAACACGTGTGTTGTGGTATTTCCAAATAAATCAACTCGTTTAATTTTTTTAGGTGTTTTCGATGATATTGTTAAATTTCAAACCCCTTTTTTCATCATTCCTTGATTTCTCCACCGCAAAATATAAAGTTTTAATTTAAACACGTAATTTATGTGGAATTCAGACGGAAAACTCTCGTCTTTATTTACTTTTCGTGTTTTCGATGAAATCGTTATTTATCCTCGATAATTTCCTTTCAAGAGTTTCAAACACCTTTTTTCATCATTCGATGATTTTTTTTCGCGGAGTATGTCGTTTTAATTTTAACACGCAATTAAATTGGTACTTCCACAAAGAACAGCTCGGTTTTTTTAAATTTCGTGTTTTTATGTGTCGTTAATTTTCTCTCAATATTTTCCTTTCAAGTATATCGAACAACTTTTTTCTAAATTCGTTGAATTTTCAATCACAGAAATTGGTGTGATGATTTTAAGCGCGCATGTTTTGTGGCGAGTTCACTAAGAACTGTTAGTTCTTTTTCAATCTTCGTATTTTCGATGTTATCTTGTATTTTCTCTAACTTTTTTCGATTTCATTGATTCAAGCGCCTTTCTTCATCATTCGTTGATTTATCTATCGAAAATATGTCCGTTAATTTGAACCATTGTTTAATGTGGTATTTCCACAGAAAACTGCTCGTTTTAATCTTCCGCAGTATTTTCGATGAAATCGCGAATTTTTTTTAATCCGTTGATTTTTCAATCGAAAAATAATTGTTATTATTATCCACGCGTATGTTTTGGTCCATTTTACTGAAAACTGCAAGTGTTTAGTTTCTCTTTTTATTTTCGATGAAATCAATCTATCAACATTTTTTCAATTCAAGGTATTCAAACGACGTTTTTCATTATTATTTGTCTTTTACATCGCAAATTATATCTTTATAATTTAAACTAGTATTTGATGATGGATTTCCACAGAGAACTCCTTGTTTTTATGTTTTTTTGTGTTTTTTGGTGAAATCGTAAATTTTTTCTCAATTATTACCTTCCAAGTTTTTCAAACAACTTTTTTCTAAATTCGTTGGTTTTTTAACCGCAAACATTGGTGTTATGATTTTCCACGCGCATTTTTTGCGGCATGTCCACTGAAAACGGCTAGTTTTCATTTAATAATCGTATTTTTGATTAACACGCGTACTCTCTCTAAATTTCTTCAATTTAGGTAAATCAAACTCCTATTTCCTCTATTTCTTTAACGCTTAAAATGTCGTTTTAATTAAAACAAGTTTTTGAAGTGGTGTTTTTCATAAAAGTGCTCGTTTTTATCTTTTTTCCGTGTTTTCAATGAAATCGTTAAGTTTAAAAGCCCTTTTTTCATGATTTGTTAGTTTCTCCATCAAAAAATACGTTATATTGAATGTAAACACGTATTAATGGTTTTTCCACATACAACAACTCGTTTAATTATTTTCCGTGTTTTTGATGATATCGTTAAATTTCCAACCCATTTTTTCATCATTCGTTGATTTCTCCACCGCAAAATATATCGTTTTAATTTTAACACGCATTTTAAATTGGTATTAACACAGAGAACACCTCTTTTTATTTAATTTTCGTGTTTTCGATGTGATCGTTAATAATCTCTCCATATTTTCCTTTCAAGTATATCGAACTACTTTTTTCAAAATTCGTTGAATTTTTAAGAGCAGAAATTTTTGTTTTGATTTCAAGCGCGCATGTTTTGTGGCGAGTTCACTGAGAACAGCTAGTTCTCATTCAATCTTCGTATTTTGAATGTAATCTCGTATTTTCTTTAACTTTTTTCAATTTCATTGTTTGAAGCGCCATTCTTCATCATTACTTGATTTATCTATCGAAAATATGTTCGTTAATTTGAACACGGGTTTTATCTGGTATTTCAACAGAAAACTGCTCGTTTTTATTCAATCTACGTATTTTCGAAGAAATCGCGTATTTTTTTTTAATCCGTTGATTTTGCAATCGGAAAAAACTTATTATTATCAACGCGTACGTTTTGTTGCCATTCCACTGAAAACTGCAAGTGTTTACTTTATCTTCTTTTCGTTGTCTTTTAAATCACAAATTATATCGTTATAATTTAAACTAGTATTATGTGGTATTTCCAGAGATAACTTCTCTTTTTTTTGTATTTTTTGTGTTTTTGCTGAAATCGTAAATTTTCTCTATATAATTTCCTTCCTAGTTTTTCAAACTACATTTTTCGAAATTCGTTAGTTTTTTAACCGCAAACATTGGTGTTATGATTTTCCACGAGCACGTTTTGCATCGTGTCCAATGAAAACGATTAGTTTTCATCCAATGATCGTATTTTGGATGAAAACGCGAACTTTCTCTAAATTTCTTCAATTTAAGATAATCAAACTACTTTTTCGTGTATATCTCCTTCGCTAAAAATGTCGTTTTAATTTAAACAAGTATTTGAAGTGGAGTTTTCACAGAAAACAGCTCGTTTTTTGTTATTTTCCGTGTTTTCGATAACATCGTTTAATTTATAACTTCTTCTTTCATCATTCGTTGATTTCTCCATCGCAAACTATGATCTCTTATTTTACAGGTATTTAATGTAGTACTTCCAAACTACTTTTTTCCAAATTCGTTGATTATTCAATCGGAATGTAGGTCGGATTTTTTGAAACGCGAATGTTTTGGGGCGAGTCCACTGAAAACTGCTAGTTTTTATTCAATCATCGCATTGGCGTGTCCACTGAAAACGACTAGTTTTCATCCAATGATCGTATTTTGGATGAAATCGCGTTCTTTCTCTAAATTTCTTTAATTTAAGTAAACCAAACTCCTTTTTCGTTTATTTCTCCATCGCTTAAAATGTCCTTTTAATTTAAACAAGTATTTGCTGTGGAGTTACAATAGAAATGAGTTCGTTTATATCTATTTTCCGTGTTTTCAATGAAATCGTTAAATTTTACACTCCTTTTTTCATGATTTGTTAATTTCTCCATCGAAAAATACGTTATTTTAATGTAAACACGTGTGTTGTGGTATTTCCAAATAAATCAACTCGTTTAATTTTTTTAGGTGTTTTCGATGATATTGTTAAATTTCAAACCCCTTTTTTCATCATTCCTTGATTTCTCCACCGCAAAATATAAAGTTTTAATTTAAACACGTAATTTATGTGGCATTCAAACGGAAAACTGCTCGTTTTTATTTTCTTTTCCTGTTTTCGATGCAATCGTTATTTTACCCTCGATATTTTCCTTTCAAGAGTTTCAAACTACTTTTTCGATATTCGTTTACTTTTCAATCGCAAAATATGGGTAATTTTCAAACACGTATGTTTTGTGGCGAGTACACTGAAAACTGCTAGCTTTTTATCAATCTTCGTATTTTCGATGAAATGAGTATTTTCTCTAAATATATTTAATTTAAGTAATTAAAACACCTCTTTTCATCATTTGATGATATTCTTCATCGCAGAGTATGTCCTTTTAATTTTAACATGCATTTAAAATGGTATTTCCTCGATTTTATGGATTTCTTTGTGTTTAAGCTGAAAACGTAAATTTTCTCAAAATTATTTCCTTCCAAGTTTTTCAAACTACATTTTTCAAAATTCGTTGGTTTTTTAACCGCAAAAATTGGTGTTATGATTTTCCACGCGCATGTTTTGCGGCATGTCTACTGAAAACGGCTAGTTTCCATTTAATAATCGTATATTCCATTATTTGTTAATTTCTCCATCGAAAAATACGTTATATTGAATGTAAACACGTATTTATGGTTTTTCTCATAAAACAACTCGTTTAATTATTTTCCGTGTTTTTGATGTTATCGTTAAATATCAAACCCATTTTTTCATCATTCGTTGATTTCTCCACCGCAAAATATATCGTTTTAATTTTAACACGCATTTTAAATTGGTATTACCACAGAGAACAGCTCTTTTTATTTAATTTTCGTGTTTTTGATGGAATCGGTAATTTTCTCCCAATATTTTCCTTTTAAGTATTTCGAACTACTTTTTTCAAAATTCGTTAAATTTTCTATCGCAAAATATGGTTAATAATTTAACACGTATGTTTTTAGGCGAGTACACTGAAAACTGGTAGTTTTTATTCAATCATCGTATTTTTTATGCATTTTCGTATTTTTTCAACGCAGAGTATGTCGTTTTAATTTTAACACGCATTAAGATCGGAATTTCCACTGAGAACAGCTCGTTTATATTTAATTTTCGTGTTTTCGATGTGATCGTTAATAATCTCTCAATATTTTCCTTTCAAGTATATCGAACTACTTTTTTCAAAATTCGTTGAATTTTTAATAGCAGAAATTTTTGTTTTGATTTTGAGCGCGCATTTTTTGTGGCGACTTCAATGAGAACAGCTAGTTCTCTTTTAATCTTCGTATTTTCAATGTAATCTCGTATTTTCTTTAACTTTTTTCAATTTCATTGTTTGAAGGGCCATTCTTCATCATTCGTGGATTTATCTATCGAAAATATGTTCGTAAATTTGAACACGGGTTTTATCTGGTATTTCAACAGAAAACTGCTCGTTTTTATTCAATCTACGTATTTTCGAAGAAATCGCGTATTTTTTTTTAATCCGTTGATTTTTCGATCGAAAAAAAGTTGTTATTATTATCAACGCGTACGTTTTGTTGCCATTCCACTGAAAACTGCAAGTGTTTACTTTATCTTCTTTTCGTTGTCTTTTAAATCGCAAATTATATCGTTATAATTTAAACTAGTATTTGATGTGGTATTTCCAGAGATAACTTCTCGTTTCTAAGTATGTTATGTGTATTTGCTGAAATCGTAAATTTTCTCTATATAATTTCCTTCCAAGTTTTTCACAGTACATTTTTCAAAATTCGTTGGTTTTTTAACCGCAAACATTGGTGTTATGATTTTCCACGCGCATGTTTTGCGGCATGTCCACTGAAAACGGCTAGTTTTCATTTAATTATCGTATTTTTGATGAAAACGCGTACTTTCTTTAAATTTCTTCAATATTAAGTAAATCAAACTCCTTTTTCGTTTTATTTCTCCAACGCAAAAAATGTCGTCTTCATTACACCAAGTATTTGTCTTTTCTTTTAAATCACAAATTATATCGTTATTATTTAAACTAGTATTTGATGTGGTATTTCCAGAGATAACTTCTCGTTTTTAAGTATTTTTTGCGTTTTTGCTGAAATCGTAAATTTTCTCTAAATAATTTCCTTCCAAGTTTTTTTAACTACATTTTTCGAAATTCGTTAGTTTTTTAACCGCAAACATTGGTGTTATGATTTTCCACGCGCATGTTTTGCGGCGTGTCCACTGAAAACGATTAGTTTTCATCCAATGATCGTATTTTGCATGAAAACGCGAACTTTCTCTAAATTTCTTCAATTTAAGATAATCAAGCTACTTTTTCGTGTATATCTCCTTCGCTAAAAATGTCGTTTTAATTTAAACAAGTATTTGAAGTGGAGTTTTCACAGAAAACAGCTCGTTTTTTGTTATTTTCCGTGTTTTCGATAACATCGTTTAATTTAAAACTTCTTCTTTCATCATTCGTTGATTTCTCCATCGCAAACTATGATGTCTTATTTCAACAGGTATTTAATGTAGTACTTCCAAACTACTTTTTTCCAAATTCGTTGATTTTTCAATCGGAATATAGGTCGGATTTTTTGAAACGCGAATGTTTTAGGGCGAGTCCACTGAAAACTGCTAGTTTTTATTCAATCATCGCATTGGCGTGTCCACTGAAAAAGACTAGTTTTCGTCCAATGATCGTATTTTGGATGAAATCGCGTTCTTTCTCTAAATTTCTTTAATTTAAGTAAACCAAACTCCTTTTTCGTTTATTTCTCCATCGCTTAAAATGTCGTTTTAATTTAAACAAGTATTTGCTGTGGAGTTACAATAGAAATGAGTTCGTTTATATCTATTTTCCGTGTTTTCAATGAAATCGTTAAATTTTACACTCCTTTTTTCATGATTTGTTAATTTCTCCATCGAAAAATACGTTATTTTAATGTAAACACGTGTGTTGTGGTATTTCCAAATAAATCAACTCGTTTAATTTTTTTCCGTGTTTTCGATGATATCGTTAAATTTCAAACCCCTTTTTTCATCATTCCTTGATTTCTCCACCGCAATATATGAAGTTAAATTTTAACACGTAATTTATGTGGCATTCAAACGGAAAACTGCTCGTTTTTATTTTCTTTTCCTGTTTTCGATGCAATCGTTATTTTACCCTCGATATTTTCCTTTCAAGAGTTTCAAACTACTTTTTCGATATTCGTTTACTATTCAATCGCAAAATATGGGTAATTTTCAAACACGTATGTTTTGTGGCGAGTACACTGAAAACTGCTAGCTTTTTATCAATCTTCGTATTTTCGATGAAATGCGTATTTTCTCTAAATATATTTAATTTAAATAATTAAAACACCTCTTTTCAACATTTGATGATATTCTTCATCGCAGAGTATGTCCTTTTAATTTTAACATGCATTTAAAATGGTATTTCCTCGATTTTATGGATTTCTTTGTGTTTAAGCTGAAAACGTAAATTTTCTCAAAATTATTTCCTTCCAAGTTTTTCAAACTACATTTTTCAAAATTCGTTGGTTTTTTAACCGCAAAAATTGGTGTTATGATTTTCCACGCGCATGTTTTGCGGCATGTCTACTGAAAACGGCTAGTTTCCATTTAATAATCGTATATTCCATGATTTGTTAATTTCTCCATCGAAAAATACGTTATATTGAATGTAAACACGTATTTATGGTTTTTCTCATAAAACAACTCGTTTAATTATTTTCCGTGTTTTTGATGTTATCGTTAAATATCAAACCCATTTTTTCATCATTCGTTGATTTCTCCACCGCAAAATATATCGTTTTAATTTTAACACGCATTTTAAATTGGTATTACCACAGAGAACAGCTCTTTTTATTTAATTTTCGTGTTTTTGATGGAATCGGTAATTTTCTCCCATATTTTCCTTTTAAGTATTTCGAACTACTTTTTTCAAAATTCGTTAAATTTTCTATCGCAAAATATGGTTAATAATTTAACACGTATGTTTTTAGGCGAGTACACTGAAAACTGGTAGTTTTTATTCAATTATCGTATTTTTTATGCATTTTCGTATTTTTTCAACGCAGAGTATGTCGTTTTAATTTTAACACGCATTAAGATCGGAATTTCCACTGAGAACAGCTCGTTTATATTTAATTTTCGTGTTTTCGATGTGATCGTTAATAATCTCTCAATATTTTCCTTTCAAGTATATCGAACTACTTTTTTCAAAATTCGTTGAATTTTTAATAGCAGAAATTTTTGTTTTGATTTTGAGCGCGCATTTTTGTGGCGACTTCAATGAGAACAGCTAGTTCTCTTTCAATCTTCGTATTTTCAATGTAATCTCGTATTTTCTTTAACTTTTTTCAATTTCATTGTTTGAAGGGCCATTCTTCATCATTCGTGGATTTATCTATCGAAAATATGTTCGTAAATTTGAACACGGGTTTTATCTGGTATTTCAACAGAAAACTGCTCGTTTTTATTCAATCTACGTATTTTCGAAGAAATCGCGTATTTTTTTTTAATCCGTTGATTTTTCGATTGAAAAAAAGTTGTTATTATTATCAACGCGTACGTTTTGTTGCCATTCCACTGAAAACTGCAAGTGTTTACTTTATCTTCTTTTCGTTGTCTTTTAAATCGCAAATTATATCGTTATAATTTAAACTAGTATTTGATGTGGTATTTCCAGAGATAACTTCGTTTCTAAGTATGTTATGTGTATTTGCTGAAATCGTAAATTTTCTCTATATAATTTCCTTCCAAGTTTTTCACAGTACATTTTTCAAAATTCGTTGGTTTTTTAACCGCAAACAATTGTGTTATGATTTTCCACGCGCATGTTTTGCGGCATGTCCACTGAAAACGGCTAGTTTTCATTTAATTATCGTATTTTTGATGAAAACGCGTACTTTCTTTAAATTTCTTCAATATAAGTAAATCAAACTCCTTTTTCGTTTTATTTCTCCAACGCAAAAAATGTCGTTTTCATTACACCAAGTATTTGTCTTTTCTTTTAAATCACAAATTATATCGTTATAATTTAAACTAGTATTTGATGTGGTATTTCCAGAGATAACTTCTCGTTTTTAAGTATTTTTTGCGTTTTTGCTGAAATCGTAAATTTTCTCTATATAATTTCCTTCCTAGTTTTTCAAACTACATTTTTCGAAATTCGTTAGTTTTTTAACCGCAAACATTGGTGTTATGATTTTCCACGCGCATGTTTTGCGGCGTGTCCACTGAAAACGATTAGTTTTCATCCAATGATCGTATTTTGCATGAAAACGCGAACTTTCTCTAAATTTCTTCAATTTAAGATAATCAAGCTACTTTTTCGTGTATATCTCCTTCGCTAAAAATTTCGTTTTAATTTAAACAAGTATTTGAAGTGGAGTTTTCACAGAAAACAGCTCGTTTTTTGTTATTTTCCGTGTTTTCGATAACATCGTTTAATTTAAAACTTCTTCTTTCATCATTCGTTGATTTCTCCATCGCAAACTATGATGTCTTATTTCAACAGGTATTTAATGTAGTACTTCCAATCTACTTTTTTCCAAATTCGTTGATTTTTCAATCGGAATATAGGTCGGATTTTTTGAAACGCGAATGTTTTAGGGCGAGTCCACTGAAAACTGCTAGTTTTTATTCAATCATCGCATTGGCGTGTCCACTGAAAAAGACTAGTTTTCGTCCAATGATCGTATTTTGGATGAAATCGCGTTCTTTCTCTAAATTTCTTTAATTTAAGTAAACCAAACTCCTTTTTCGTTTATTTCTCCATCGCTTAAAATGTCGTTTTAATTTAAACAAGTATTTGCTGTGGAGTTACAATAGAAATGAGTTCGTTTATATCTATTTTCCGTGTTTTCAATGAAATCGTTAAATTTTACACTCCTTTTTTCATGATTTGTTAATTTCTCCATCGAAAAATACGTTATTTTAATGTAAACACGTGTGTTGTGGTATTTCCAAATAAATCAACTCGTTTAATTTTTTTCCGTGTTTTCGATGATATCGTTAAATTTCAAACCCCTTTTTTCATCATTCCTTGATTTCTCCACCGCAAAATATGAAGTTAAATTTTAACACGTAATTTATGTGGCATTCAAACGGAAAACTGCTCGTTTTTATTTTCTTTTCCTGTTTTCGATGCAATCGTTATTTTACCCTCGATATTTTCCTTTCAAGAGTTTCAAACTACTTTTTCGATATTCGTTTACTATTCAATCGCAAAATATGGGTAATTTTCAAACCACGTATGTTTTGTGGCGAGTACACTGAAAACTGCTAGCTTTTTATCAATCTTCGTATTTTCGATGAAATGCGTATTTTCTCTAAATATATTTAATTTAAATAATTAAAACACCTCTTTTCAACATTTGATGATATTCTTCATCGCAGAGTATGTCCTTTTAATTTTAACATGCATTTAAAATGGTATTTCCTCGATTTTATGGATTTCTTTGTGTTTAAGCTGAAAACGTAAATTTTCTCAAAATTATTTCCTTCCAAGTTTTTCAAACTACATTTTTCAAAATTCGTTGGTTTTTTAACCGCAAAAATTGGTGTTATGATGATCCACGCGCATGTTTTGCGGCATGTCTACTGAAAACGGCTAGTTTCCATTTAATAATCGTATATTCCATGATTTGTTAATTTCTCCATCGAAAAATACGTTATATTGAATGTAAACACGTATTTATGGTTTTTCTCATAAAACAACTCGTTTAATTATTTTCCGTGTTTTTGATGTTATCGTTAAATATCAAACCCATTTTTTCATCATTCTTTGATTTCTCCACCGCAAAATATATCGTTTTAATTTTAACACGCATTTTAAATTGGTATTACCACAGAGAACAGCTCTTTTTATTTAATTTTCGTGTTTTTGATGGAATCGGTAATTTTCTCCCAATATTTTCCTTTTAAGTATTTCGAACTACTTTTTTCAAAATTCGTTAAATTTTCTATCGCAAAATATGGTTAATAATTTAACACGTATGTTTTTAGGCGAGTACACTGAAAACTGGTAGTTTTTATTCAATCATCGTATTTTTTATGCATTTTCGTATTTTTTCAACGCAGAGTATGTCGTTTTAATTTTAACACGCATTAAGATCGGAATTTCCACTGAGAACAGCTCGTTTATATTTAATTTTCGTGTTTTCGATGTGATCGTTAATAATCTCTCAATATTTTCCTTTCAAGTATATCGAACTACTTTTTTCAAAATTCGTTGAATTTTTAATAGCAGAAATTTTTGTTTTGATTTTGAGCGCGCATTTTTTGTGGCGACTTCAATGAGAACAGCTAGTTCTCTTTCAATCTTCGTATTTTCAATGTAATCTCGTATTTTCTTTAACTTTTTTCAATTTCATTGTTTGAAGGGCCATTCTTCATCATTCGTGGATTTATCTATCGAAAATATGTTCGTAAATTTGAACACGGGTTTTATCTGGTATTTCAACAGAAAACTGCTCGTTTTTATTCAATCTACGTATTTTCGAAGAAATCGCGTATTTTTTTTTAATCCGTTGATTTTTCGATCGAAAAAAAGTTGTTATTATTATCAACGCGTACGTTTTGTTGCCATTCCACTGAAAACTGCAAGTGTTTACTTTATCTTCTTTTCGTTGTCTTTTAAATCGCAAATTATATCGTTATAATTTAAACTAGTATTTGATGTGGTATTTCCAGAGATAACTTCTCGTTTCTAAGTATGTCATGTGTATTTGCTGAAATCGTAAATTTTCTCTATATAATTTCCTTCCAAGTTTTTCACAGTACATTTTTCAAAATTCGTTGGTTTTTTAACCGCAAACAATTGTGTTATGATTTTCCACGCGCATGTTTTGCGGCATGTCCACTGAAACGGCTAGTTTTCATTTAATTATCGTATTTTTGATGAAAACGCGTACTTTCTTTAAATTTCTTCAATATAACTAAATCAAACTCCTTTTTCGTTTTATTTCTCCAACGCTAAAAATGTCGTTTTCATTACACCAAGTATTTGTCTTTTCTTTTAAATCACAAATTATATCGTTATAATTTAAACTAGTATTTGATGTGGTATTTCCAGAGATAACTTCTCGTTTTTAAGTATATTTTGTGTTTTTGCTGAAATCGTAAATTTTCTCTATATAATTTCCTTCCTAGTTTTTCAAACTACATTTTTCGAAATTCGTTAGTTTTTTAACCGCAAACATTGGTGTTATGATTTTCCACGAGCACGTTTTGCATCGTGTCCACTGAAAACGATTAGTTTTCATC
>NW_027286493.1:0-23412 GCF_022747635.1 Hetaerina americana | reverse complement strand
AGTCAAAAGGCATGTTCCATAAGACTCCAAAATTACCATTTTCTGGTCATATACGGTTTTGAAACTGATGGCTGAGAGCAGGCGCAAACAAAAATCAATTTCATAGATTTAAAAACCCTGACGCTTTCCATCCGGTATGCACGAAATTACATGCAT
The DNA here is from genome assembly GCF_022747635.1 of Hetaerina americana. Taxonomy (NCBI): domain Eukaryota; kingdom Metazoa; phylum Arthropoda; class Insecta; order Odonata; family Calopterygidae; genus Hetaerina; species Hetaerina americana. Next base: position 23,256 of record NW_027286493.1, on the reverse strand, counting down.
TACATAAATATGCTAATCTAAGGCGTTCTTTACAATGACCTTAATAACTTGACCAAGATCTATAGAACCAATACCCATTTGAGTCTCCTAAAATTGAAAATGATAGCATAGTTTATCCAGTAGTGAGGATGACGGAGATACTTAAAGTGGACAAAGATGAAAATTATTCATTAGCATTATGTGTATAGATATATTGAAGCTGTTTATTATGCGTTGAGAGTATTTTTGTCAAAAAGAACGAACGACTTTCCTACCGATCTTGTGAGCATTTAAATTGTAATTAAAAATATATGCTTATAGTTCTTCTATATTTATGGTGTTTTGTTATGTTCCCTCTGGTATATACAGGTACCTGTAATTGCTTTCAAACATTTACTTGTATGTCTCATGTAAACCTACCCTTTCTCTTTTGCAGGTTGCAACATGTTCAAATTACTTCCTTTCCTTCCTTCCTTTGATATCTGCAAATTCCTGTACACTTTCACAAATTCCTTCATTTTGTATATTTGCCGTCTCTCAACCACGTAAGGGAAATAGTACAGCCGCATAAACCCCGCTGGCCACCGCAAGGGCGAGTGACGGAAGGTGCAAGATCACCACCCACAAAAGAGAACAAAGCTACGTAAAAAAACAACAAGTTCATGCCAATCTATCCCCATAGAAGCCTATATATTCATTCGAAAACCCTTCCAACCCACACGCATGGAAACACATATACCATCAACCAACATACACATACACCCACTAATACACCCTATGCCTACGCAGTGCTCCATCTTATCCTGCCTTGCAAATTGAATCCCCTACCATTTCCATTTACATTTACTTCTCAATACTATAGTTCCCGATTTCCTGAGAAAAGAACGATAACTTGTATCCATCTATACCCGAATCTATCTCCTTTGCCGTATCTTTGTGGTTTTGGTCTTAACTTCGTCTATTTGCCCACGATGCAGTGATATATAGGGAAATATCCAGTCATGAATATAGAGTACCATTGACTAACTACCTAAATGCAATCCAAAATTGGTGCGCAACATGGGGGAGCTAGAATTAAATTTGAATAAATGTGTTTCGATAAATTTTTGGAGAAAGAATATTTTACTCAAAAACACACTATGCATGGTACAATATTAAAACAATCGGTAAAATACTTGGGTGTTACGATAACTAAGGATATGTCCTGGGGAAACACATTCGTGAAATTTGTGGAATACGAGTAGCAAATAAAAAGTTATGATTCATAAAAAGGATACTTGGGAATTTTAACGAGAGGGCCAAGGAGCTTTGTTATTCCACGTTAATTAGGCCCCACCATGAGTAGGCTGCATGTCTATGGGATCCTCATTGGGTAGACTTAATTTTGGAATTAGATCGAGTGCAACCTAGAACAGTTAGGTTTGCAAAACGTTTTTATGAACAAGGTAGCAGTGTCACGACATGTTGCATTAACATCGTAGAAAAAACAATGCGTAATGCCAATTATTCCATGCTTTTACTTAGAGCACCCTTATAGCTATTCATGTATAGAGTTATTTGCTTCAAAAACATACTGAAAAATGCTTTCAATTTCAGTATGTTTCTCAAGCGATATCCACGTATTTTTAATGGTGAAATATTATCAATAACACCTAGGCTTGGATCAGATTTGCGGTCAGCACTAAAGATCGTGGCGATAAAATATTTTTGATACCTTTCTGTGATAGTAATTATTATAGCTAACTCGATAGTAGCTTAGTACAACAGAAATTGTGTTACGTTTTCACATGGGCCAATAGCATTTGCAAGTTAGTCTGTGGTGATTGTGGGTAAAGGTTTGGAGCTGTTAGGGTAAAATTTGAAATGGCTTTCCTCAATGGCCAATTATTGGCTGCGGTGGCATTAATAATCGACGGAATAGATGTGAAAGACAATTCTCCGAATGAGAGGGGTGTTCGTCGGAGAAACCATGGAAAGATCATTGACAAGGCTTTGGGTTCAACGGGGATAAAATGTATTGGTAGCTCTGTCCGTGATGAACAATGAAATAAAGTATGTTACTATCACCCACGTTCTGATGGGTGGAATGCTGAACAGTTGTTTATTTACAACAACTTTAATCCCTAAGGAATAAGAAGCTTATTTTATTACCGTTTTTTATTTACATTTTGTGCATTGTTTCTACGAATTTCTCTAAAAAATATTTAATTTCAAATACTTTGAATAAGGTAACTTATTGATAAGGGCAGCTTATATACAACATCATTGTGAAAAACATATAATAGCAGTTTGTGGTGAACGCTTGGTAAGAATCCAAGATTTTAAATTTTTACAACTAAAATATTTCAATAACTACACCAGAATATTAGGGGAAATAAAAAATTATCAAGAGCCAAGAAACGGTTAACTCTTGAAATAGAGAAGTTTAAACTAACCATAGCCTAAACTTTTAAATGTTGTACATATTTTGCGGCTATCACGCAGAACTACTAAAATTTTTAATTTCCTGGTTTGGGATTGATAAGGAAATGAAGACCAACTAAAATAACTAGAGTAAAATAGATTCAGCGTGTCACATTAAATGTCCAATAAATAATAAATCGAAACCAAGATCAGATTCTATGAATTTAGCATAAAATAAAATAAATTTTACCAGAAAGAGAACACGTAAAGGACATTTTTCCATTAACTATGACAACATTTTCGGAATCCACTACCACCCTACCCAATTCCTGAAATCGGTATCTAAACCGAAAAACTTTGAAACTGATGCTTCCATTCCACTTTAAGTGGCGCAAACGATTTGTATGCTGGCATACATAGATTACCTCTTGGTTACATTTCATGAACGGCTGTGCTTGAAATATGGATTTTGTCAACTATTTTCTGCGTTGGCGATAACGGAGCAAACGGGGAAAAATTCCACAGAAGATCTACTGGGAAGCATGAGGTGAAAGCCGGAATTTAGATTCAAATGAAGGATCCCGCTTGCACTCCTATTGTTGACTTGCTTCAGAATAAGGTTGATGGGAAAGTTTAAAATGTAAATGTGGGAAATTTTCCACTTGTGCATCACTATAACTCGCACAGGTACAAAGCCGCAACAGCTTGACGCAATCTCCATTCTGCGTAATCAGGCTGCTCACACCGACGAGCAAACGTAAACAATGAAATAATTACAGAAGAAAAAAGCATTATCCAAAAAAAATACAATATGCCTTCTTTCCATATCAGACTCCATCACGGCACGGGTTGATTTAACTGTAATTTTATAGTTGTAAGAACTTCCTTAAATCTAACTATATCCTGTGATTACATCTAAGGTGTTCATTAATACACTTCTCTACTTAAAAAAAACAAATTTGACTTTTTTAATGAATTCAAAATATAACAATAAAGAAGGGCCACAAGTGCGTATTTGTAAATAAAAAATATAGTTGACCACCTGATTCCAAATAGGTGACTAGGTCCTGACTTCAAACGGAAAACCATTTCCTCATTCTACTAGGATCAGAACTCAAGGTTTGGTTGTGGGAATACTGCGATCAGCTAAGAATACATACAATTATTAGGAGGCAGAATGTGTGATATCTCAGTATTTTGTGAATTAGTCACCACAATAACCTTTCATTTCCATTAAGGCTGCATTCAAAAGAAGTCAAAAGTATATGCATCACCATATTTGTGATGTCTGTCCATTTTTTGAAAACTCCAATTCCTGACCCCCTCAAAATAAATAGTGTTACCACACCATTTTCATCAACACCTATATAGAGGCATGCAAGGGCCGATGTTTGGACTACCTATTTAATAAGAGAATGAATATACCTCAACTGTTCTTGAATGAATCTTTTCTTCTCACTATTTCGTGGTTTAAGTAATCCTGGTAAAGCTAAGGTCTGCTCCATTGCAAAGAAATGTTATCATTATGTTTGTTACACCTATGGAATCTTAAATTAAATATATTTATGTATATATCTGATACATATAATTAGAACTTTCCGCAACCTAAAAGTATATACTTGAACATTTGCGCCATTATTACCATTACATCTCCACTATTACTACTATTACATATACATGGACTACTACTATTAAATCTACACTATTACTCGCAGGGACGTTTCGCGTCTGTTGGTTGAGCACCAGCCATAAATACATTTGAATGCATTAGCTTGAATACAAAACCGCTTTTACACAGGCACACATACCTATATAAATCAACGTATGCTGCTGTACACCGATTTACCGAAATTTCTGCAATAACTGTACGGCACTCAACTATTTTCGATAGATCATAGTTTGTTGTAGGAGTCGATTCAACAAAAGGTATGCAATACCAACATTTTATTTTGGTTTTACTTGATTATGACTCACCAAACGTATATTATATATTTAAATTCATAGATAAACGTAAAAAGAAGGTTCATCAACATTTATACAATACTACAAAATTTTCGGCAAGAGTGTGGCGTGGGTTGGTTGGGTACCAGCCATATACACACAACTGTACTCTTCATAAATGCATTTAAATCTATGCATCAGCTCATATGCGATAACATTCCTAAACGTACATGCCTATCGTGCATCATGAAATAACTTACTAATAGTTGAATGTTTGTTCGTAAGTAAATTGACTGATTAAGTTGGATTACTTTATGATTGCGTATTGTATGGTGTGCATATAATGTCGGTAATGTTAACGAATGGCACAGGCATGACGATAATCCGTATAAACTATAATAAGAGCACTGAAGTAGGTCTCAGGTAATATATGTCTGAGAAACAGTGATCTAACCCATAATAAATTGACAAAATAAAATTTGATGATCAGTTATAAGCATACCTCGATTCTAGTAATCATCATTTAAGAAATCATGATTACAGATGCGTTCAAAACCGGAGGGATGGCACACCATAATTCGAACCCAACAATATTATTCCACAGTCTACCACGATCTAACCATGAAAAAAAAAAGAAAAAAGCTATTTGAGAAAAAAAAAGAAGACTGACTTCTTCGCTCCCGTTTAAATTTTTAACGAACCGCCTGAAAGGATCGTAAGCATACTGCCTATTTCGTTGTCCACGTATCCCTGTAGGAAAACGTTCGTTTAGGCCTCTCGAGCATCTCTCCTTTGTCCACTGAGAAGTTTATGGCGATGAGGATGGAGGAAGATAGGAGAGGTTGGAAAAGGGGGGGTGGGGGAGTCAGAAGGGGTGGGGACAAAGGATGGAGGTTTGAGGCGAGTAGTGGGGGGGAAAGATCGGCCGCCGTGGTGGTAGATTTAAACCGATCGCCTTGGATCGCGTGTGTCGCGTGGCGAGCGGAGCTCGCGTGACGCCGGGCCTCGTGGGGTTGGTTGCTTCGGACGAACACGCCGTGTTTGGGGTTCGCCCTCTTTTATGCGAAAGGCCTAAGTGAATATCAGAGGGAGAGAAAGAGGAGAGAAGCAAAGGTTGGGAGGGGAGAAAGGGGCGGTGGGTGTAATAAAATGAGGGAGACGTTTGTGAGAGAGAGTGGGTAGACGGTTTGTGCTAAGAGGAATAGGAGAGAAATGGAGAAAGGAGAAGTAAAATAAAACATGCCGGCGACGTTCTATTTTTACGCTGGATGAATTTTCGGTTTAGATGTTGTTCGGAGTTCGATTTACCTTCCCTTGTCCCCTCCCGCATGGTCTCTCGCTGAGTCCCGGCCACACCTTCCCCCTAGGCCCCGTCGGAGAGGGGACCTTCCGTGTTACGCTGTCGTGTTTCTTAACCGCCGTCATTTTCTCCTCACCTTCCGCACAACAACTCCCACCCACGACAACCGCTCTCCGGCCATACGATATTTTTATATACCGTTCCCCAACCTCCACCTCCACGGGTAGCGTCCTTTAAGTCCGCGCCCGGATGCATTCCAAATGGAACGGGGCTGGACGTGCATTAAACTGTGGCTGGGAATAATGCAAGCGGAATTACAGGACACTTCAGCTCAAAGAAAGAAAGAATTTTTACATTGTCTTTATAAAAGTGTATTGTTACATGACAATAATGTAACCCTCCCTTACTTCAAGTATTTTTCCACGAAGAACTGGTCTCATGGAAGAACAGCATTTTCGTGGTAACCAGTGCTCACCTTATATTTTTCTTTGTTATGGGACTCTCCTATCGTTCACTCTTGCTCATTATATACTGGTAACATTTCTGATATTTTATTTCGCTAGTCTCCAGACATGGCTTAGTTACGACTACGCATGTTTATTGAATCTGTTCAGATTTGTACTATGCATTATTATTCATCCACTAGATTGACTTTACGAGTACTTACCACTCCCTGCGAACATTTTCTGTCCGCCGCAGTGACTACATCACAATGATTCCCATATATATCGATGGAAACCACTATGTAGCTAATATTCCACAAGTTCTCTGCTAATATTCCACACTTCTACCTTAATTAGAGTGCTTTTATGTATTTCATGTCTGCACTTATTAAGAGTACTATTCTGGTACCGCATAAATTCTACCCGTACACCGACCACAAATATTAGTTGAATTTCGTTTTGATTACATATTGAGTATAGGAACAATGAAAATACCAACCCTAACCGCTTGGTAACTCAGATTTGAAGATTATGCTTTAAAGAGCCGCACAGACATAACACCATGGATTCTGAGAGCAACCCAATTTCATTTATGTATATGTTATGCAGCCAAACCTCAGTAATAGTTAATGAACATATTTTGGACACCAAAACACACTGTGAACATGTATCATACGGATTAAATAATATTGGAGGGTGGAATTGTGAATATGATTCCGATAGTGTTTAATCCCAAGCATCGTCCTCTAGATATCTTTGAAGAGTTCATTCAAATGGTGAAAACAATTTATTTCAGGAAATGTCATAATACGCGTCGGATCGACTTAGTCATCTTCATCACTTTGATAATAACCGTATTTTTGGAAAGAAACTAGAGTAATAAATCATTAATACCACGTCTTAAGTTGTGCAGAGTGATCGCGTTCTCTGGTAGTTTCGAAAAATTTTGTAGCGGAAGCAAATTTATTTAATTTGAATCGCTTATCGGAATGCGCCATAAAAAGGAATCAATTCATAAAAGCGGGACACACGCGACCATTAATCGCATAACGACGGCTTAAAAAAAAGGGAAATAGAAAAAATATCTATATGTATATATCCGCCCACATAGCCACGCCAGCCGCAAACACAAAAACACGTGAAAGTTGGCATGTCTGACTGATTCCCTGACGGAAACGTTCAACTGATTTGTCACACGTCTTCCTACTTCCCCCGACTCCCGTAGGCCTCAACTCTTTCCTCCATTCCCCATGGGTTTCCCCCCTCCCACAAAAAAGAAGCGGTTGTCGGTTGAGGGGGGAAAGGAAAGGCGACCGCCACTCCCAATGCTTCCACCCCTTCTCCACCTTCAAGCAGACCAGAGACACATTCCACCCCTCCCCACCGTCCTCTCGGCCGCCCCTTGTGCGGCGGTGGAGGGGAGGAAAAAATGAAAACTATTTCGCACCCTCATCCGTCAAACGAGATCCATATCAAATTCTATTTCGCCCTTATATCTCTCATTTTTTGTTATCCTTTATTTAACGTGCAGTTTGAATGTTTTTTCCTTTCGAGATAGAAGGACGTTCGAGGACTACGGGTCTCCAAACACGGGGTCGAGGTGCGTGAGTTCCCTTTTTATCGTGCTCGCAGGGTTAGACAGGGAAATATTCGTTTAATGACATTGGGAGGGGCGGAATGAAGGTAGAAGTGGGTAAGAAATCGAGAAATATATATGCTTGTTTACACATGTATATAAGGGTAGTCACATGCGTAACGATGGCATAGGCAGCAGTTAGAAACAGGAAAAATTAGAATTATCTAAACTTCTGTGGCAAAACCACATTTACATATATATATATATATATATATATATATATATATATATATATATATATATATATATATATATATATATATGTGTGTGAATATATATATATATATATATATATATATATATATATATATTCACACACACTCACACAAGATGACCCGGCGAACTTCGTACCGCCTAGGAATCAATGAACAGTTTAGTTACACCATGTATATATCAAGAATGGCTCTACCAATTTTAATCATATTTGACTAGTTATAATAGTATAAAGAAAAATTCAATAAAACCACAAAATAGGTATTGCAATGGTTTGTAAGAAAGACATTTTCTTTATTCAATCAGCGTTTTTAAAAATCATTGACGAATCGAGCGGTTTGTACATTCGGGTTAATTCTCTTGAGTTAAGGACCTTTTGATATCCAATATTTTTTGTTTTGTTATCAGGCGCAAGAACAAATAACGCGGATGGTTTACCAACACGTGAGCACACAAAATATGATTGACCATAAGAAAAACATGTCTAGATTTAGACCACAAACACTCTTATTTTTTTAGAGTAATTTATGGAAAAGATTTGTACAAACACTGAAAGTTCTTCAAAGTACTGTCCTTGGGCCCCTACAAATTTTTCCAGCGACTCTGTCATGACCAATACGCGCCCTGGAAGGTGTGTTCGGGGACCTCTCGCAAGGTCTTTAGAACGGATGATTAGATCTCTTCTATAGACGAAAAACGGGTTCCTTTCAGGGCTACCTTAATCCGAGGAGTAATAAGAAGTCGAGGCCGACGTCAGGACAACAGGGTGCGTTCTGAAAGGAATGCAATCAAATTTACCGCGCCACTCTTATTAGTCGGAGTGGGATTGAAGCACTTAGAGCAGGTGGAGGGCCGCTAACCTTTGCCGCTGAACCGGTCTCAGTGCTCTGCTCCCCGAGCATTGGACGCGGTAGGACGTCAATTATCGTAAAACTCTGCTCGCCTACCCATGTCACGAAAAAAATGGAATCGACGATCGAGGAATGTTACGCGATGACTAAATTTTGTGCAATCATCTCTTGAAGACACAAACAAAATGATTTGTGAGGCTTACGGGGACTCTCCTCTGTCCTACTCACAAGTTTCGAGCTGGTTAAAGGCCTTTAAAAAGGGCCGGGAAGAGGTTCACGACGAACAAAGCACTAAGTGGCCGTCAACCAGCAAAACCGACAAAAATGTGTCTCGTGTTCGAAAATTGTTTGACTCGGACCGGTAAATTGAGTTTCAAGATGGTTGAGAATGAACTGAACCTTTCGTCTACTGTTGTGTTTCGCATTTTTACTGAAGATTTAGCGATGAGGAAAATGTGCGCTAAGCTCGTGCCCAAGGTGTTGTCAGACAACCAAATGCCAAACCGAGTGGAAATTTCAAGTGAACCTTTGCAAAGAATTGAAAATGAACCTGATTTTTTGCCAATGTCATCACGGGAGATGAAACCTAGTAGCATATATTTATACATATATATATACATATATATATATATATATATATATATATATATATATATATATATATACATATATATATATATATACATATATATATACATATATATATATATATATATATATATATATATATATATATATATACATATACATATATATATATATATATATATATATACATATACATATATATATATACATATACATATATATACATATATATATATACATATATATATATATATATATATATATATATATATATATATACACATATATATATATACATATATATATATATATATATATAATGGGCTGACACAATATAACACAAATAGAATAGAATAGCAACATTTAAAAGGACACTCACACGGTAAATTGTTCGAGCTTTCGGCCCTTTCAGAGGCCTTCTTCAAGAGAGACTAAAAATATGCTGTTGCTGTGGAGAGGGGAAAGAGGTATGGGCGGGAATGGGAGGTGTGGAGGGAATGCTGGGAGGGAAATTAAAGGTGGCGGTTAAGGGTGGGAATTTTGAAAGAACGGAAAGCTAATATGTGGGCGGATTCACGAGTTCTCACCTCTATATTGGTGGCTGAATCAGGTAGGGATTCTAGGATGCTGAGAGCAAAACACTGGTCGAATGAAAGGTTGTGGGAATTGGCGTGTGAAGGGATAGGAAGAGAAGAGAGTGAGGCAGAATTGCAGGAGTACCGGTGATTATTCATTCGGATGGATAAGGGGGTAATGCATTCACCTATGTAAAAGGAAGTGCAATGTTTGCATGATAAAAGATAAATAATATTATTTTAGAGGCAATTAGCGTGGGAACGAGGTGAGGGGGCAATGAGGGGATGTAGGGAGAGGGGAGTAGGCATAATAAGAGGACAGGTTTTACATCGAAGGCGGTTGCAAGTTGGGGAAATATTGGGAAATTTGTCACGGGGAGGCGCCTAAGGGTTGGTGGATCTCAGAAGGTTTTTGAGATTGGCGGGTCGTCTGTATGCGATAGATGGGCATTGGGGTAGTAAGGATGAGGGCGCGTCATTGTCTTGTAAAATTGGAAACAGTTCTTTAAGGAGGGTTTTCAGTCTGTGTGATCCGGGGAAATAGGTGGTGCAAAGGTTGAGTCCTGCGGCAGATGTGGGCTTGTTATTGTGTGGTGTGTGTGGTCGGGTGGAGCGGTGGATTTTATTTTGTAGTACCTTTTCTGGGTAACCGCGTTTGAGGAGTGCAAGATGTAGATTGTCAAGGTATTTGTTGAGAGTGGCTGTGGTGTTGCAAATTCGGTGTCCGCGGATGGAGAGAGAGTTAGGAATCGAGCGTTTCGTGTGTTGAGGATGACAGTTAGTGTGGTGTAGGTATTGCTGATGGATAGTGGCTTTGATGTGTACTGAAGTGGTGAATTTGTTGTTTTGAAGTGAGATGTCTGTGTCAAGAAAGGTGATGGTGGAGTCTGAAATGGAAGAGGTGAATTGTACAGTGAAAGATGAATTTAAGGCGGATAAGAAATTGTTGAGAGAATCAGAGCCATGTGTCCAGAGAATAAAAATATCGTCTATGTAGCGGACCCAGAGGTTGAAGGGGTTGCTGTGACAGGAAAGTCTCTTCGAGATGGCCCATGAAGAGATTGGCGTATGATGGTGCCATCCTCGTTCCCATCGCTGTGCCTTTTGTCTGTAGGTAAAAACAATTTTGGAAAGCGAATGCATTTTTAGTTAGCACGAAAGTGGTAAGATTGAGGAGAAATTCCGTCTAGGGGCGCTGGGGTAGGGGGCGTAGAGAAAGATAATGCCGGAGGGAGGATAAACCTTCTGCATGGGGAATAGAAGTATAAAGTGAGGTAACGTCGATGGTGGCCATAAGTAGGTTGGGTGTTGAGGGAATAGAGACAGAATTTAGACGATATATATATATATATATATATATATATATATATATATATATATATATATATATATATATATATATATATATATAATGTGTGTGTGTGTGTATGTATATGTATATCTATACACACATGCATATATACGAGGTCTGTTGAAAAAGTAAGCGGCTTTTGTGTTTTCTCAAAAATTATTTATTTATTTATGAATATCTATTTTGTTCCCTTCAAAGTGATCCCCATTAGATATTATGCACTTGTGCCAAAGTTTTTTCCAATCCCCGAAGTACTTCAAAAAATAATTTTTTGAGGCCTTGTTCAGCTCCTCTTTGATGCAGTCTTTATGTCGTCAATCGTGGTGTAGTCCTTTCATGAACCTCTTCAGTTGCAGTAACAAGAAAAAGTCACTGGGGGCAGATCTGTGGAATACGGTGGCTGCGGTATCATTAGTGTATTGATTTTTACAAAACATTCGTGCACAAGTGCACATTGGCTTTTGCAAGGGCAACGCCACTTGTGCTTTCCCGGCGTATTTGCTTGACGAAGTTTTCTCGGGTCTTCCACCGGGCCAAGGGTTCCGTGTTGTCCGACGTTTCGATGCCCGACTCGCGCATCGTCCTCAGGGTAGACCCATCTACCCTGAGGACGATGCACGAGTCGGGCATCGAAACATTGGCCAACATGGAACCCTTGACCCGGTAGAAGACCCGATGAAACTTCATCAAGCCACTTTTTGTTCTTCCGCAAATCCGGGCGTTTTGGACGGATTGCTTCGCGCAAATTGTGCATGACTCGCAGGTAATATTTCTTATTTACCGTTCTACCCTGTGCCCAGAACTCATGTTGCACCACACCCCTGCAATCGAAGAAAACTGCAAGCTAAATTTTCACATTCGACCGAACTTGGTGCGATTTTGCGTCAGCAATGTTCACGCGTTGCTGTTTTTGATCGAAATTGAGCAATTTTGGTACGAATTCCACGACGACCCGTGTCATGCCCAAATCATTGGTAAAAATCGAATGCCACGAGCCAAGCGATATGTTTAGGTCCTCAGCTTCGACGATTGGCCAATAGTATCTCCTTCACTTCAGCAATGTTTTCGTCTATTGTTGACGTGCTCGGGCGTCCGGCACGCTCTTCGTCCTTCACATCTTCTCGGCCCTCTGTGAACATTTTGTACCACCGATAAACGTTGCTTTGGTCCAAGGTAGCTTCTCTACATACCATAGTCAACATTTGGAATGCGTCCACCCACTTGATTTCGTTTTTCACTCAAAATTTTATTCAGAATCTTTGATCCATTTTTTGGAAAAGGCAAAAATCGAAGACAAGCCAAAACATGTCCAAGCAAAACAGCTGTCAACCATTAATTGAAAATGCAAAATGACCAAAATTTTTGGCATTAGTGAGAGATATAAATGCCAACATAATGCCATAAAAAATCGAAATTCCAATATACGCAACCCGCGCAAATACAAAATTCGCGATACTTTTTGAACAGACCTCGTATATATGAAATTCTGAATCCATGTATAGAACCACAAAACTGCCTAGAAAAATGGAAACTCACTCCCTCTAATGTAATTAAAGGGTTATACCACATTCTCAATTAATAGGCGTACGAACCACCAATGAAAAGAAAAATTCCAATATTATTTTTTGCATTTTCCTAATGCTTTGCTATATTCGCTATATTTTGCAATATATTTAAGATGGCCGTTCAACTATTACCCACCTATTTATTCCGATGTCTAGTATGGAACGCTTTTCTCACAAGATAACCGTAATTACAGGAGTACTTCGATTACGGACATATTAAAAATTTTTCGATTTTTGTTGAATTATGACTGTCGTGAACTCATGTCATCTTGGATTTTTCGTTTGCGAAATGCTTTCGCGTTCGCAACCAAAGTAGGCATGGCAATCGGCATTGGGAAATGAATATCTGCAAACCAGCTGCGTATCCATCGCAAAGCCGTGACGTGACAGCAATCGCAAAAAATACAAAGCAAAACGATATGTATCGCTTTCTTTGAGTGTGCTATTTGCGATTTGAGGGATTTCCGTCATCGCACTAGCTACAAAAGTTGATATTTCTCGCTTCTTGAAAGTTTAAAGCAGTACGTAGTACAGTGAAAAAAGGGACTGAAAAACAAAATCTGACAAGGAGAAACATGAGTCCTAAAGAAAATAGGGAACAGAGAGCGTTTTTGTGAATGGGCGATAGAGGTTTTGAACGACTCTGAACGGGTCGACGATAGCTGAGAGAAGGACAGATAAGTTGCGTAGATGTGAACCGACGGTGGACAAAAGGGTCATGAAGGCATTAGGAAGACATAATGGCCAACCAAAGGCCGTTGAGATCCGGTATCGAAGGTGGTTTAACACCTACGAACATATTAAGAGAAAGTGGGGGTGAGGGAAGTGGCCGGGGCGGTAGGAAAGCGGTCACAGGCTGAGGAGGGTGAGAGAGGAAAGGAGTGGTGTGAGGAGGGGGATAAAGAGGGGAGGAGGTGAATGGAAATGCTGTTATTTCGCAGCGGGGAAGGGAAGGGTTGGGGAAAGTGGTGGCAGAGGAGATTGTTTGGACGTGCAAGGCTCGAAAGGCGTGAGTCGAGGTTAAAGGGATCGTGTGTGCTTGCAATCCGTCATTTTCCACCCTCCCACCATTCCACCAGATAAACTATATCTGCCCCTCTCCTCCTCAAAACTGCATTTATTCACCGCCCACTCCTCCACCACTACCATCGGTTCACACACTTTCCCGACCGGCTTTCCAGTGCCATACAAATCTTTCTCCCCAAACCCTGCTCTAACATTTCTCTTACTTCACCCCAATTCCTCTCGTGCTAATCCCCTTCACTCTCAACCTCATTCCTTTTCCCAAACTACCTCCTATTGCCGATCGTCCATCTCTCCTTTCCTTCATGCTCCGTCATTTTTCTCCTCCCTTCATTGCTTCATATTAATCGGATTTCCCGTACACCACGAACGACTTCGCAACCTTCCTCACAACAAACCCATTTTTAATTGCTTCATTCACATCAGCTCCTTTATTTCGTTCTCTCTCCCTCCCTTCATTTGTGATGCTCTCTATCGTCATCAAGATATATCAATCTCAAGGTGACCTAACACCACCCGCCACACGCCCTTGCGGCGGCTTGCGGGGTATTATGTAGATTATGTATGTAGATGTATATTTGTTCTTCGCACATGCACTAGATATCCCCAATCCTACGTTTTTCGAAATTCGGTAAGAAGCTATACCGAAATCTGTCGAAAAATATTTTCTAAATTTAGACAACTGAATACGTAAGACTTCCGATGAAACCAATTCCAATGCAAATTTGATTTAGTTAGACCCCAGGCCAGGAAATTTACGAAACCTAGAATACCTACATAGCCTAAAATACTTATTTTATTCTGTTCAATAGAATTAATGGAGAGAATCAGACATCGTTAAAAATAAACGTACAACAATATGTATACCCGTAAATAGACGTTACTAAAATCTTTTAAAAGCAAGTTACGGAACATAAAATATGCAGTAGAAAATTTTCTGCCAGACAGAAAGTTGACTTTACTTTAATGCGCATAGGGCATCGTTCATGTTTGCTGCATCTCCGAGAGACTATATAATCCTCTATGAAACTAAGAAACTGTGAAATCATCTCCTCCAAGCTTTGTTTTTCTTATCTTTGTTTTATTTTGCATCAATATCCAAGATTCACCCTCCGAAGAGCAGACCCTCGGATATCTCTCTCATGAAATATGCATGTCTCTTCTAAGACTTTCAGTGATTCGTTTATCCTGAGGAAACAAGAGAATGGGGACGAGGAATGTGTGTTCTTGATAAACTCTGATTTAGTTTCGTACATCGCCCTCCAGTTGAACCTCCTCCCACATCCTAATACACCCCCTTCAAGACTTCTCATTCTTTCCTTAAAACATAAACCGACGCTTCCATCACCAACCCAACCCCCGCCGCCATTCACCCAACCCCAATCTCACCGCTCCCACCTCTATCTTCTTGTTACCCCACTCCAGAGACGTCCATTTTAAACCCTTCCCCACCTCCTTCAACTTCAGTCCTCCCCTCACTCCTTTTTCCTTTAACTGTGGCCTCGAAGCCCGTTGAGAGAGAACGTTTCGGGAACCCGAAGAGGAATGAACCGAATGAAGTCTATTATTCTCCGTGCAGGAGAAGCTTTATTCCTTCTCTTCCACCCTCCACACCTCCCCCGCGAGTCCTATTAATATGCTAATTTGAAGGCCTCTGCCTCCTCTACAACCACCTCCTCCGTAATAAGTTGTTTCGGATCACGTGATTTCGAGGACGCGGTGGATTCACTGCAGGGGAACATTTGAGACGTTTGTGTATCGGGTTGATTGAGTGCATTGATTTCGCCTGTGAGCGGGATAACTCCCCTCCTCGCCGGGCGGCCAGACAGGCCGAGGCTCGAGGAAACGTCCACGTTTATGTCTTCACTACGGGGATCGGCCCACGCAGCTCTCCTTCGATCGACGGGGAAGAAAGAGCCATCGAATTCTCTGCGAACTATGAATGAAGAAAGCCTACGTGAAGTACTGGATTTCGGATGAACGAATTCCATCTCCTTTCCCTGCTCTGTGGTTATTAATAATTCATCACCCAATATTCTGCTCGACAACTGATGGAAGACGAAGGCATTTAAGTTTATGAGCGTCAGTAGCGTTGTATATTGTGTACAAATTATCACAGTCGTGTTTGATAAGACCAAGTTTCATGAATAATATTTGAAAAACACACTATTAAATTTTTCTGATATTGGACCTAAATACGTATTTCCGGAAGGCCATTTTCTCGAAACAATATGCCTGTGTTGAGTCAACCAAAAATTCTTCTTACAGTATCTTGTGGTTTTTCTGTCATGAGACCTAGTGATTTCCATTAATCTGAAAGCAGCATCGAGTTTTGGATCGTTTCAAAAGGAAATTAATTTTTTAGATATTGCTAAACAATAGTGAATATGCATTTATGCCAATTAAATAAACTCAACACAGTATTGGGAGAACATTGATATTTCCTTGTGTAACTACTCTTTCAAGCAACTTTACCATCCGGTTGTGATTGTTTAAATTCATTTGGCAAGCGCTTGTATTAAGTTGCCTGATAAGGGAAAATTTTATGACCAGCTGGTAGGTGCGCCTCCTAAATTAGAATTCCAATGACAGCATTTGTTGCTCCGAATAGTAATCGTTATGTTTGACTTACTTCCCAAAGAGCAGCTTTGCGTAGCTCATGGGACACCGTAAACATAAATTACGGGCGAAGTTGCGCCGTGCATATCACCGATGAAGGATGGAAGCAGTGTTCATGATGGCCTTCGTGTCAAACTGAGAGGAATTCGCTTCATTTGTGAACCCTCCGCATTTTCTACCTCGACAGACAAATGAAATGTCACTGTCATTTTGCGCGCAACGGCACATATACCGAGGCCATAAATATTGAGTATTAGGGATGAAATTCCGTTTATAGCTTTAAAAGGGAGAAATATTGCCACTAAATGCGGCGATAGACCGCTGTAGCCCTTTTCGTAACGGGCTGTTATTTTCTCGCGAACTCGTGATTGATTCTGATGTAAATGAGAGTCATTGCCGTTGGAAATTACATAATAAGGCGTGGAGAGGGCGTGGAAGGGGAAATCGAAGAGGGTTTACTGGCAAGGGCTCTATAGGGTGGGAGAATCGAGAGATATAATGGGCAACCCGGGCGCAAACGACGGAAAAGTAGAAGGATCAAGAGAGAGATATCACCCCTTCCTTCCTCTCTCTCTCTCTTCTCCTTCAAAGCACACACCCTTACTCCCACTCCTCCAATTCTTTATTCCTGTCACAATTCCCCTCAGCACTTCACAGCGTAATCTTTTCCTTCGAATTTAATTCTCGCTCCATTATTTTCAAAAGCCTCCTCTATTTTTTGCAGATTCTCGCCTACGTATTTCACGGAAACCTTAGTAACGTTCAATATTTCTGGTTTCCAATTCCGTTTATTCTACCAAACTAGATATAGTTTTCTTTCCCTCTCGTTTGTCCACTCACTGTTCCAATCACTTCCCTTGTCCAACCCTATCTAATCCGTTATAAAATCTGCCGTGGAGTTTCTCTGAATTCCATTTCTGTTCTATTTTTCTCGGTGACTTTCATCATTTTGGCACCGCGTCTACAAATGTCATCACCTCTCCGATTCCTGCAAACGACCTCTGATATCGAAATGAAGTTTTTCATTTTTCGCTACAGCCTCTAAGCTGATATTATTTTGAAAATAAGATACGGAAATCGTTTCTGTTTCACTTACTTATTCATAAACGGAGAATTGTTTGAAAATTTTAGTTTTCATTATTCGCTATTTCAAAATTAATTCAGTAAGAATAAATTCAACGGCAGGATTTTAAACTAATTACAATTAGATATCGGTGCATATCTGCGAGAAGTAACTTTTACCCTATAGCATTGGAAAATTTAGTGATTCAGTTCCACGATTAGAGCAAAGGAAGAATAGACATTTATATCTTGTCAAACTAAATTAATATTCCAAATTTTTCTTAATCTTACCGATTACTGTACCCAATTTTAGTCAAGTTAAGGTAAAAATGTGCTGAAATAACAAGGATCATTTCAATTAATATGGAATTAACTTCAGAGCAAATAGATTGTGTTCCTCCTCCCAATGGACGAAAACCTTAAATTAGTTTAAAGGTTTATGCATACAAATGACCCAAATAGCTGTGACGTTGAGAGTAAAAATATTCGTTCCAGGTGGGGTCACCCAGATAGGTCGGGCAGGTAGGATCCAGAGGAAGAGTAGTCTACGCGGCGCCTGTTCCTCAGTGAGGTGGTTGCAAAGGCGTCTGAACCAGTGGATCGGCCGTGAGTGATGGAATCATATTAAAAACACTATTAAAAGAAGGCAACGGGAAAGCTTTTCAATTATTTATCCCATGACCATTGCAGTTACAAATATAGAAGAGCCCTCGCAACTACGTGATTCGGCAAAATCAGCCTTGTGTCGTGCCCGGCACGCAAAGAGGCAAGATTTCCGCGGTCGTCATTTCATGAAATACTCAACAAGCGAAATCGACAGTAGCTGCCCCAGAGACAAAGAAGATGGTCGAACTAATTAGAACAGGTACTCAAAAAGTTAGAACGATTTTGACCCCAGTAAAACTAGGAACCATTATAGAGAAGATGTAGATGAGAAATACAAATCTACTCTTGAGTATTGCGTACGAGGCGAGATGGATGAACAGCGGGGATTACTGGAGAAAGAAATATTGGGTAATATGCAGCGGAGTAGATTAGATCGAGCAAAAGGGTGGTAATAGAACAGAGTTCAAATGTCAAAAGAAGTACGGTAATCACAGAGCAGGCGAGTGATGGTATGCTATCAGTTGAAGTTAAAAGCAGAACTCGGTCATTGTGCAGTTTTACATCCCAACCAGTCATTGGGAGAAAGAAGTCGATAAGGTTTACGATCAATTAGAGGAAATAATTGCGGATGCTCCTGGAATGAAACATCATAAAGTGATGTTGTATTGTAGTAGGGAACTACGGTTAGGGACAAGGAGGGAATGGCCGTAGGGGGAAAGCAATGGAGTTATGCGGGAGATAGCGCTTGGCCATAACGAACACTTGCTTTGAGCACCACAAGAGGCGTAGGCCAACAGGGAAAATTCTCGCGGTTTCAGAAACGTATTAGTTAAGCATTGTAATGGTTAGGTACAGATTTAGGAATAGCGTCATTATTTCGCACAGCTTCCGGGGAGCAATTGCAGATACAAATCTTATTCAGTACTCATGAAAAGCAACGTCAGTTTCAAGAGGATAAAAAAGTGAATACAGGTGAGAAAATGGAATTTAAGAACATTGATCTGAACGGTAGCATAAGAGTAACAGCAGAATGTAGAGAAAATTATGATTGAAGACACGAGATGAGTACAATTAGGGAAATATCGGAACTTATCATAATAGGGAAATCGAAATTCACTTACTGGAAGAGTAAAGAGAAAAAGGACACGGAAACAATGAATTACAGGAAAGATAACCAGAAAATTAGACGAGGAAAGGAAAATATGCAAATATAGAGTTAGGTAGAAGAAAGTAATGAGAATTTAGCAATAAAATGAGACGGTATATTAGTAAGGAGAAAGAACCGCGGCAGAAGACGCAGTGCGAGGATATAGAACGTTTGAAAGGGAAGGGTGAAATTGGTGAACTGACTGTTAAAAAAGTACGTGTATGCATGAAAAAACCGTGCAGACTTCCATAGATATGCCAAAAAATTATTAATTGACCCTGGAAAATTCAAGAGACATGGAATAAATAAATAAAGGAAATATATTGCGAAGAAATTAGATCAGAGAGTTTAGACGTTACCAGAGAATGTGACATAGATTACCATTGTTTAAGTTCAGTCATAATTCAATGCAAGATAAAGAAGAAATTATGGAAATTGGAAAAAATAGGCCGTGGGGATGGATAAAATTCCCGCGTAACTATTTTGAGGTTTATAAAAATGTGGGAGGAATAGTTTTCATTTGCTGATTCGTAGCATATATGTGGGACGAATTTGGCCAGAACATTCTGTCAGATCAATGTTAGTGCCATCCCAAAAAATAGCAAGTTGCACATGTGAGTGCTATTGAACAATAACTTTGAATTTGCACGCAGAAATCACCCGAGAAATTTGAAGTATCGCTGAGTGCATTGAAAAGCCAGTGCGATAGGTGTGGGTATGAGAATAAATCAATCCAAAATAAAGTTAATGCGGTTTTCGAGAAAGAGGAAAGCGAAGTTAAAAATTAAAATAGTAGGTCAGAAATTAGAGGAGATAAAACAATATAACTCTCTGGGAAGTGATTTGAACCAAAATGGTGAACGTAGTGAAGACATGACTGTATTTGGCAAAGGAGATTCCACAAGGAGGAGTGAGCTGGTAGCAGAAATGAGTAAGGGTATTAAGCAAAGGCTTATTTAAACTTTCAAGTGGAGAGTGGTTTTGTCCGCCGCGGATGCAAATTCGTTGAAGTAAGGCGATAGGCGTAGGTTGGACGATTTTGGAATGAGGACGAGGAGAATGATGGAAAATTGAAACGGATAGCAAGGAAAACAACTAGAAAGTAATTGGTAGTGTGGAGAAGGGGGGCGGTTTTCTCGGAGAAACCCAAAGAAGGCAGGAAAGATGGTTTCAGAATGTTTTGAATGGTGAAAGAATGTTGAAGACTGTGAGGGTAGAACGTTAAGCAGTCCTGGAAGGGGTACAAAACAGGATAAAGATGTTGAGCGAAACGAAGGGAGGGACGAAATTTGTGGATTTAAACAGAGGCTTACTGTATAATAGTGACGGATATCAGCTTGTCCTATGTTGAAAGAGGTTAGGAAATGCAGGTATTACGTTGCACTGTTGTAAAGGCTGTTCACGTCCAAAACCTACTTTAACCGGTAGAATATCAATAATAATAATATTGTTTCTCCAATTTGTTTCAAAGTCTAATTAACCCTGAACTCTCAAGTAGAAGGATTTTTTATGAATTAAAATATTCCACGGGCCATGCTACGCTCCCCACCGCAGCCCAGTTGCCGTTACTTTTGGGTCCCCCCTCGTATGATAATTAAAATATAAGTCATAGCCCACAATCTCAACCTATTCAATTATCACGAAGTTAAACTTTCCTTACTTATTAGTCGCCACAATCGCATTGATTTAACCAAGTAGTTCCGTGAGATGGCCTACTCAATAGTTTATCACATGAAAAATAGCTATAGTAAGAGAATTCCCTCTGCCCATAATATGCATACCTGGAATCATCTCTTTTGGCGAATTGATGCTGCACGGTGGTGTTGAATGAACAATGATGTTGATATCGAAATATTCGCAACACTTTGCAACCTACTTGCATTTGCGTGGAACACATCTCGGTCGCACATTCACACCTCCCCGCTCCCCCACACCATTTTATGCTTAATTCTATATTCGTCCGTTGGT
This sequence comes from Hetaerina americana, assembly GCF_022747635.1. Classification (NCBI taxonomy): domain Eukaryota; kingdom Metazoa; phylum Arthropoda; class Insecta; order Odonata; family Calopterygidae; genus Hetaerina; species Hetaerina americana. The sequence continues at coordinate 1,986 of NW_027286493.1, read as the reverse complement.
CATACCCCTCTTCGAATGCTTCTCCTTCCCCTTTCATTCTCTCTCTCATTCACACTATCATCCGCTTCCCCCACTCGCCGTCCTCTCCCCTGGTGTTACGTCACCGACCCTTCCCCGCCATCCTTCCATTACCATTTTCGAACAGAAAATGACTCCAGTTCTTTCGTCCTAATTCCTTCCTCTCCACTTTGGCCACTCCCGCACGCGAACCATTTGCCATTCAGATGCGTATCGCTCGCTATTTGTCACTGTTCGAGAGTGAATGGAGTTCGAGAGGAAAGAGAGAGAGAGAGAGAAGTGGAAGGGAGATGGAATAGATGGGGGAGGAGTGACGGAGGGGGGGCACCGGGAGGAGTGACGGAGGGGGGGCACCGGGAGGAGTGACGGAGGGGCAGGAGGAGGGTCCACTCTGAGGCGGAGTGGGGAAGATGGGGGTGGTGCGGGTGGTGCGGGTGGTCGTCGGGGTAGATATTTAGAGGGAGAGCTGAGTGAGTGTTGGTTGGGCAAAACGGAACGGCGGGAGGTTGACGGGGAGGGCAAAAACCGGGGGATTGAGGGAGGGCAACCGATGGCGGGAGGGATCGGAAGCTGGGAATGCGAACGTGGGCAGAAAAAAGCAAAGATCAGAGGTTATGGGGGAGGAGGCAGTGAATGGTGTTCACGGAAGGAGGTTAGAGGGGGGGGGCTAGCGGGACGCCCGAAGGGTGGGGGAAGTGGGTGGGGGGTGAAGAGGCATTGAGAATTGCAAGGGGCTGAAGGTCGGGGAATTATCCGGGGGTGAAAAAGCGCTAAAGGGTAAAAAAAAAGAGAGCGAGAGAGATTTGAGCGTCAAAACGGGGGAGGAGGGGGGGAAGTTGTATTTGAGGAGGGGAGAAAACGGAGCCGGGAAGGGGTTTTCGAAAAACGTCGAAGCGGGTGGGGAATGGAATGGCGCGAGGGAGTTTGGCGACGTGAGTGCAACGAACGGTGAGAACGGGCGCGGAGTGTGTACAGACAAACGGCTTGATTCGGGCTAAATGTTATAGGGGGAAAGGGAGAGAGAGGGAGAGAGAGAGAGAGGGAGAAAGGGAAGGCATGAGGAGCTGGCCCCAGGTGCGGACCGTTTCCCGGGTCGCCGAACATTCAAGAGCCTTTTTTATGACTTTACTTTGCTTCTCTGCAGCGATCTAAATTCTTTATCCTTGTTACCCCTTAGTATGCGTGTCACATAGTGATAAACTGCAATAGAGTCGGAGAGAAGGATAATTATTCAAGAAGTTTTCTCATAGAGCAGCTTTCCATGTATCATGTGCAAATAGTACAGGTTTTTGGGGAGTATTTTGAGCGGATTACACTTCAGCTAGAATTTTGACGGTTAGAAAAACGTTCTCTCAATTGAAATTCAACGACAAGGATTTTAACCTCACGAAACTCTGCTGCTCAAGATGATGTAATGCGTATCGATCTTGTTTAAAATAAAAAAAGCTCATAATGACGAAGTAAAATGCACAGGTATGTGACTTCAAGTAGAAGGCACTGATCAATTATCGCCACAAGCAACAGCATATATCATGTCTCATTTAAATTAGAAACTTCAGCAGAGATAAGACCAATAAATCTCGGTATCATTCTGAAGAAGCTTAATGAACCAAGCATATGCAATCTTACATTCCGATCTGCCAGGAACTCCTTCAGCCTGTGGGGGGCAAACGTTGGGGTAATTTAGACATGACCCTTCTGAAACAAACCGAGAATACACCCATAAGTGCGCACTGGATAAGACATAAAGAAGGATGGGGAATAATAATTATTCTTTGGGTTTATTCGGGCGAGATTTAAACTGTGGCAGTCCCTTCTTCCCGGAATGACGTGTAGAGAAATTGGAGAAGAATTGGGCCATAGGAATGAAATGAGTATAAAGACCGATCTGTATAATTTTCTCTGTCAGTGCTGTATAACTAAAAATATCAAACGTTAGCGTTAAATATCAACTACCGAATACTAGCT
>NW_027286491.1:11570-23445 GCF_022747635.1 Hetaerina americana | reverse complement strand
AGAAACGCGTTCGATGTCCGCACACGGTTGTGCTCTTGCTCTTTTAAACGGCACTTATCGCTGTAGGGGATGAGACCAGATTATAAATATTCTATTTCGTTGATGTATCATATGGTATCAAACGACCCTGGCAGCAACACAAGTCAGCATTAACCAAAATAATACCGCAGGCCATGTATACCGAAGGCCGGCCGGTCATCGTCATCGACTGGCAACGGGAATCTCGAACCGTTAGCGAGGTTGCATCGAGATTTCAAATGCAAGTCAATTAGATGAAATGACCTGTATTTTTAATGCTAAGTTGACTTCATCAAACGATATACATAAAATGGAGTTTTAACATGTTAGTTTTCATAGATATTCACATTAAAAACCCAAGATTTCATACATGTTCTCATGGCAGTGGAGGACTACAAGTGTTGCGCAAGTTCGTGTTGTTTTGACGGTTGGGAAAGTTGATAGTTGTTGTAAAAGCTTGAATTAAATGTAAATCTTTTGGTCTTAGGTCCTTCAATGATTGGGAGCAAGCACTGTGCATTCAGGAGTATCATCTTCTATGTCGATTAAATTTCCATTAAACAAAAACTGCATTGGATCATGGTCAGTATTTCTTCATGTCGCCAGGCAGTCTGATTTCCCTAATTTTTGAGCCATTACACTGACCAGGACGTAATTTTCCATTGTATAGGATACTTAACTACGTAGTACATTATATTATTATCATAATTAAATTAATATTATGATATAACTCGGTGCTTAGTTGTTAATTAAATATCGTCTAAGTTGTTAATTAATACAGATTTTGATTTCCGTTCCGTTGCAAGAATTCGAAGCATGAGCAATATATAGTCCTGACGTCGCCCCAGCAGACTTCTTTTTGTTCCCTCGGATTAAGGCAGCCCTGAAAGGAACCCATTTTTCGCCCATAGAAGAGATCCTATCAACCGTGACGAAGACCTTGCGAGAGGTCCCCGAAGATGCCTTCCAGGGCGCCTACCGGTCATGGCAGAGTCGCTGTAGAGGCCCAAGGACAGTAGTTTGAAAAATTTTGAGTGTTCGTGCAAATTTGTTCAATAAAGTACTTTAAAAAATTGCATTGAATTCGGAACGCACCCTGTGTACAAGGGTTGTAATAGTGATTATATAACACCATCTTCCCGCATTTTTTATATGATATTAATTTATGGAGAAAAAGAGCGGAGATGGAGTAATTTGAAAAATTGATTCATCAGGACTGTTCGAAAATAAATTTTAGAACACGTTTCAAAAACTAGTACGGGGTGTTACGTTGATTTCGTCACTCGTAATGGATATATTGGCATTGATGCATTGACTCGTTGACAGTAACACATTGACTCGAAGGTTCACAATCCAACCTCTCTTAAACCTTCAAAATGACCTCGATACGTAATAACGCATCTCCGGTGACATCGATTGTCACTGGCGTCAAAAGTCGTCACGCCCCAACGACGATTCGAAATCAAGCTCCTCCTTTAGCCCATGATGCCTTCGAAGTCTCCGGAGGACGTCCAGAACGACTGCTTTCAGAGACGAGTGGCAGTGGCGCGGAAGGGGGCGGGGAGGATCGAGTATGCGGAGGAGGAGGGAACAAACGGAGAATTCGGCGGTTCACTCAAAGGGAAGGGGGAGCCTGTCTCAGGGGTGGTAGCGGTTCGAAATGGGTGCAAACATGGCCGGAGGGCGATCGTGGGAAGCTGAGGGTGCGTGCGGGGGGAGTACGCGTGGGTGAGGAGAAAGGCGAGGAAATGGTGTGTATCACGTGTGAGTGGAAGATGGAGGGGATGCAGGGAGGAGAAGGAGAGGTGGGGCTCTCTTTTGAGCGCCAAATAACTTTGGCAATGGGAAAATTTGATATCCTCTGACTGAATATCGTCTCTCTCTCTCTCTCTCTCTCCGGATGAGATGGAGTAGGGCCTTGTAGTCAGATCTGACGAAGATCCGTGGGAAAGAAGAGAGGAGGAAGGGAAATGGAAAATAATGGAGGGACGCTCACCGAGATTTCCCGAAAGGGCGCAACAACAAGACGAAATATTTCCCTGTTCAATCTCGGAGAATCCCTTCTTTAAACTTTTATTTAAGGGTTGAGGTGGAAAAAAAGTGCATTAAATTTCTTTAGTAAATATCAGAATTCTTCCAAAGTTTTTTGTTGCCGTCGCTTATTGTCATTTATGTATATCCATTTTAATGGAAATAGCTATTTCACTATAAATACTCGATGGAAGAAATTTATGCATGAATGTGTGCGTGCATATACATACATATGTGTGTGTATATACATATACTAATAAATATATATATATACACACACACACACACACATATATATATATATATATATATATATATATATATATATTTATATATATATATATATATATATCATGGGGGTGCGCGGTAGTCCAGTGGTTACAAAGTCCGCGTTGGACTACTGCCCGGGTTTTGTTTCCCGGACATGCCTCCCTGGACGCCCTCAGCTCCAACTAAGATGTCTGATTTTTCGGTTTCCAGATCTTACTGAGAAACCATAACCGGCGCAGGGAAAGGAGCTGGCCCCCACTGCCCTGATGTGTGAATATTCACACGCCGTATAGGGCTCAGTACTGGGTGAACTCAACCATCACCCACCAAATCGACCTTCGGTTTGATTACTGTGTTAATTTTTAAATACACACATACATATAATATGTATAATTAATTCTAATGCAGAATACTTAAATAGAGTAGGAGTGGCCAACAAGCCCTGCGGAGAGGAATTTTAATAATTTGATCTATTTTAAAACTATCAAACCGCAGTGGTTTCATCATAAATTATGTTTCCATATTTTGTCTCAATTTCATTCAAAATATAAAATCCGATCGAGCCTAAAAAGGCAAGAATTAAAATCAATCGAAGCATAAGACAAGTTGGCAATACCGAATGAACAAGTAGGCTTAGTTTATCAATTTGTTTCTACTAATTTCGAACCACTTCCAATGGCTGCGCGGCAGAGTTTAAGAACCGCCAATACATTCTCTTTATTTTTCTCACTCAGTTTTGTACCTTAGGACTACTGACAAAATATTGGTCTACCCATTAACTATCGACGTGAAAGCTGATGTTCCTCCAAAATATACATGATACGCACAAGAGTTAAGCTGAGCAAGATTTAAGGTGCAAATCAACAGAGACACATGCATCAAACAAAAATACAGAAAGACGTCAAGTATTGCAAAGGAAAGTCAGTCATAATTTGTTAAATCCGGCAAACAATACTTGCATACATAATCAAAAGATCATAAAGATCAGTCTCATTCTATTTGAAAAATTAATAAAAAATTCGAAAATTTCATGAGAACAAGTTTCTAATCCCACAAATTTTGGTGCCTCGATAGATAATTGTACAGGTGGTACGATTTAAAATATTTAAATAGTACCTATAAGGGTTTATAAACTAGAAAATAATCTCAGTGGACTCAAAATTTTTGGTTTGACTTACCTTAAGTTTTACTAGGACAAGTGTGGATAGATGATGAGAGTATTAGAGAATATTCTCCATAGCTCCTCGACCTGAAGAATAACAATATAAACGATAGCTTCAATTATTGAAGACAAAAATGTAAGCGATGGTTCTAATTATCATTCAGAGAACAGATGCATGGAGCTGAATGCGCCCTCTTCCCCACGATCCTCCATCCTCTCAGCATCCCCTCGTGCCGGACGCAAGGGAAACGATTGCGGGCAAAAAATACAAAATACAAGAATAATAATGCTCCCGGCAGAAAACCCTGAGAGAGCAGTGAGCACAGTTGAGCCGAGGTATCGCAACCCCCGGGCGTATTCACGGTGGGAGGGGGCAAGGGGGGACGAGGGTGGAGGCTCCCCGGAATATGCGGCCGGCTCGACCGACGCGTCAACTCCCCGCTTTCGCTCGGACGCGCTCCAGGGAGCAGTGGATACGTTCCGCTTACTACGAAGAGAGAGAGAGCGACAGGGAATGAGCGCATGGCAGAGGGAAAAAATCCAAACGGCCTTGCCTCGCGCGTGCTATCGTTGAAGAGGAGGTGGGGGCTCGGCGGAAATTCTCAACGGGGGCGGTCGGATGAAATCGGACGCCGTTGACGGCGGCGTGAATACCGCCGAGAGAACACCACGTCCCCCGGGGTCGGAATCGTTGACCGGCAGTGGCGACTCAGGATTTATTTTCATTTCAGAGAGAAATACAAAATAGCAATGGGAACAAACGTAATGGGTTTGATGCCAAAGCGAAACATCTAGAGGTGTTGCGCTTTCAATACGGTCACATATCCCTAATACTGCCTCGGTCGGCATTTATACGCCAAGTGCCACCCCTAACAGTGTTTCACAAACGTTAGTGCGACTTGGAGCGACCCATTTTCTTGTGCCATTTATTTTGAAGTTTGACTAGAACAAACAAATGTGAAATCAAACTAATCGCTCCGCCATCGAATAACTGAAAATGAAAATTTGATGCTTTGAGACATTGGAGAAAAAGCAAAGCTCAAGTTGTAACCATCAATACGTCACGTCTTAGTAAAGCACAATGAATTATAAGACATGTCAAATATTGACCTCTTGCTAAATGGAATCTAATAAATCCAATACAGACACATTAAAAAAGCACTAATTCCAAGGGTACAAATTTTTAATAACTGCAGTTTTGCATTGGGGCAGCGACAAATCTGTCTGTAATAGATAAAACTATTCGTGGCAGTGTAGATAATTTAAAACACAATTAATTAATAGGCAATTTAACAGAAAACAATAAGAATCAAAAAATACTTTTTCGTTGAGATGACAGTTTCTAGAAGCGGAGTAAATCAACATTAAATACACCATCAGGACTAGGCATGGGCATCCGTTTCCTATTACTTGGCAGCAATGTCCACGCCCTTTCACAAAAAATGTGCGGCTTCACAACAAGCAAATGAGCGCATAACGGAGTAAAAACGCTGGTGAGAACGAAAACAACCGAGAGGGGAGGAATCTGGAATGGTTTATCGTCGAACGGAGACATATTTCGGGTCTCGCGCGAGGGCCAACGACGCGACGCAAAAACACAAGTTTAATGCGATGCGAATTGCGAAACGAACAAGTTTCCCATTTCGGGTCCAAATGGTCAGCGAAAAAGAAAGCGGAGTGAGAAAAAGAATGGGATATTGAGGGAACAATGCGGATCGGAGCGATGTAAGAGACAGAGAGAGGAGAAGAGAAATAGAGTGAGGCGTGGGTGAAGGGGTACCCTCTTGCTCCGTTGCTACTCACCGAGGCTGGGGAAGAGCGATCGCCTCGGCGCCCTTCGCCTCCACTGCGCCCCTCCCTACGCCCCAGCGCTGCCTCCGACCGACTCCTCCTCCACCTTCACCACCTCCTCCTCCCCCGCCTTCTCCTCCTCAATGGTCCGCCGCCTTGCCTACTTCATGGCCGGGCACGGCGGTCTCCCATCGCCCACGGCTGCTCCTTGGCTTCTGTGCCGAGCAGCGGCGAGGGAGCGCTCGCCTCGTCCGCCAGAGGGGGAGGGCGGGTGCGGCAGCGGTGGGTGCGGGAGGGAGAGAGCAGCCTCGGGGGAGAGAGAGAGAGAGTGAGGGAGGAAGGGAGGGGGTGTGACTGGAGGTGGCTGGAGGGGTGCGGAGGGGAGGATGAATGCAGAGCGTGAGGGGGCGAAGGAGAAAGAAAGAGAGGAGAGAAGGGGTGGGGAAGGGGGGGAGAAAGAGAAAATGGACGGACGGAGGGGGTGACGGAGGTGAGGGAGGGAGAGTGAGAGCCATTCGGACTCCCAGTGGAGGAAATGAGGGGAGGGGACGAATGTAGGGTGAATGGGAAGGAACGGGATGGATGGGGATGGGAAAACGCACGGGGCCGTCGGTGACCAAGGGATCTCTTAAGCACGGGCGTGATGACGGGAGAGGAGGGCGTGGGGACGAGGCGGGCGGATTCGGAGAGACCGTGGATCGGCAAGGGGGTAAGGAGTCCAGTGGGCGAGCGCGAGAATGGTAAGGCTGTGCGAACAAGTGCGCGGAAAAGTTAAAAAAAAAAAGGAAATCCATGTAGTGATCTTGCGAGTTGGGAAAAATAAGCTAAACGCGGAGACGAAGAAGGAAAATAAACGAAGAAACAAATTTAGAGAGTATCTTAAGAAACACAGTTTAGAGGGAGAAGACGGACTGAACTCAGAACAAGGATATGTATATAAACATAAAAATAAACCTTCAGGTTGAATGGGAGAGAAAAAATATGAAAAGAATCTTCATGACACAAGACTAGAAATGCGAGCACAAACTAGGTTCCATGAATATATTAAATATACGATAATAGAGGAAAAATGGGTATGATTTCATGGCATGGTAGTTAGAGCCGCAGATTAAAAAACTAGGGAAATTAGAGCAGGTTTGTAGGAGTAAAGAAGGCAAAGAGTGAGAAAAATGAAAATCGAACGGAGTTCACCATAAAAAGTAAAGGTGGGAAATTTTCAATCGAGATAGTATACGTTGAGAGAGGACCGCTCACATTCGGGTTTGAGAATGGCAAGCAGGATAAACATGAAAGTGAGGATGGAAAAAGGGACGAAAAAAGGAATTAAAACGAAAACATTACGAGAATCTAGTGGAAGGGAAAATTAGAGCGAGGAAATTGAAAAGGAGCGTGGGCAGTATTAGAATGAAATAAAGAAATAAAATTGGTTTTGGAATTGATTAAAAGAGAACGCGAACTCAGTCAACAGGGTTGGGGTACTGAATACTGTACCCACTCTTTTAGAAAGTAAAGGTGTCCGTGTAAAATTGGAAATATACACACATTTACTCGTATCTCGGCGAATGTGAGAAATTTGGATGTCTTTAGGTCTTCAGAAGCAGCTTCAGAGCTAAAATATGGGTGTGCATGTATGACTTTATCCTACCGTAACTCCCCAACGGAAAGAATCTGTGCATTTCTAGACCACTACCTGAAGCCAATAGTTCACTCCCTACCTAAATTCGCCAAAGATTCACACCAGTTCCTGCAGAGGCTAAAATAAACCTCCTTCCCTCAAAATACCGAGATTACCATGGCTACCATTGATGCCACATCCCTTCATACATCCATTCCCCACTTAGAAGTTCTCTCAGCTCTCCAATACTATCTCTCCCAGCGCCCTAAGCCGCAAATACCCAGTACTGAATTTCTCCTTAGCCTTTCCGACGTCATCCTCACCCGTAATTCCTTCTCTTTTAACAATAAATTCTACTTGCAGATCAAGGGTTGCGCTATGGGCAGCAGGTTCAGCCCTTCCTGTGCAAACCTCTTTCTTAGTCTCACAGAGAACAAAATCCTGATAAAACAACCCCTGAAACCTCTATTGTGGCTCAGATATATCGATGAAATTTTCCCTCTCAGGCCACATGGTACTGATTCTCTAAAAACGTTCATTTCTGACCTCAATGCTTCGTCCTCCGTCTCCTTAAATTCTACCGTTTCCTCCTCCCAAACCATCTTCCTAGATGTAAACGTATCATTAATAGACAAAACATTCTACACTTCTGAACATACAAAATCGACCAACAAACAACAATACTTACATTATAACAATTGCCATCCATATCACACCAAACGCTCCATTCCTTATTCCCTTTCCCAAAGAGGACACAGAATATGTAATCACCCCGACTCCCTTGATACTCCCTCCCTGTAAATTCCTCTCAAATCTACAACATTCCCTCCTCCAGCGAGGTTATCCCGAATCCCTCCTAAACAAAAGAATCCGAAAACATGCTACACTCCCAAAACTCCCTTCGCCGAAGAAACCCGTCCTCTTTCAATTTGTACCCCATACTTCTCTGGCCTAGAGTCTCTTAGATCTATCCTAAAAACCTCTAGCCTATCCTCAAAAACCATAATTCCACCACGAACCTTTTTCCCAAATGCCCCTCGGTTACTTCCAAACACCCCGCCAACTTAACAGATCTCCTCAAATCAACCAACCCACTCCTTAAATCCCTGCCCCGTCCCAAAGCCACTCCCATACCCTGAGATAAACCTAGACGCAAAACATGTCCTATTTTCAAAACCCGAACCTCATCCCTCTCCCAACCGCGTTTTAACTCTCCCACCGATTTCCTACTCCTCATGTACTTCCAGCAAATGTAGTTTACCTTCTGAAGTGCCAACTATGCCCTGCCTTTTATATTGGACAGTGTAACACACCCTTAAATATTAGAATCAATAACCACTGGGCCTCATGCAAGAATTATTCCTCGACTGGGATCCTCCCAATCCCAGAACACACCTCCGAACACAACACTCCTTTTGATAAATGCTATAGTGTATCCATTTTAGCATCCCTCTCACCCTCTGATCCTCCACTCAAACTCAAAACAATAAAGCAGGCGTATAACTGACTCCTGGAATTACACAGGCATTGATATTGGGCATTAATTACCCCAATATTCACATATTTTCACCCCCCTCCCTCCGCTCCCAACGCCTTCCATATTATTTCCATAATTCTAAAAATTCCCCTCCCACTCTTCCCCTCGCAAACCTTTCCCCACCTTCCCCTTCCATCCAGAGTCTTCAGCCCCTTCTGTCATAACCTTTTCCACAGTCCCTTCCTTCCCTTCCTTAAGAAAGGTGGCTTTTTCACCGAAATTTCGAAAGCGAGTGAGTTTTTTTCTCTTTTTTGTGTTTCTATGTTTTTGTTTTTGTTCGCTAGGGCTAACTTCATATACATTATTATTCACATCCGTGAGACTTTCACATAAGTTATATATATATAGAGAGAGATAAATATATATATATATATAGAGAGATAAATATATATATATATAGAGATAAATATATATATATATATATAGAGAGAGATAAATAAATAAATAAATAAATAAATAAATATATATATATATATATATATATATATATATATATATATATATATATATATATATCACATTTTTGCGACCCAATAGAACACAAAGTAAAATATATAACACGTAAAAGGACACTCATATTTTATATTTTTTCAGCTTTTAGCCTTCTTGGAGACCTTCTTCAGGTCAGAGTATTACCAAAGAAGTAATATATATATAATTATATATATATATGCATGTATGTATTACTTGAACAAATTGAAGTGTAAGTTCGCCTTCAGGAGGAATTCCGTGCTATTCCCTCGTTTAGTTCACTTTTTTAATATCCAATTTTTCCAATATTGTTCGATTTACTTCTTAAAGGAAGAGAATACGGCCACAAAAGACAAGAGCTTATACATCATTAATTTGAAAAGGAAAATAACATTTAGGAAAGATACCGAGAAAGATACTGATATAAGAGATACATGCAGAGTAGCTGAGGCAGCGAAATCAAACGAACACCATTAGAGGAATTTAATAGAAGGCCAAATCAAAGGGGAGAGGAAGAAATAAAGTCATATTGAGGCAAACTAATTTTGCTCTGGCGAAAAAACTGAAAATTTTGACGAAGTACGAACGGAATTAGGGCACATAAAAAAATTTAAAAAAACATGCAAAAGCATTGAGATAAAAGAGGAGAATATAATTCTGTTGCAGGGATGTCCGAGGAAAGATTATGAGTTATTTCAGAAAAAAACATAAAAATGGTATTTTTACAGAAATGTTCTACAAAATAGTATGCAAAGCAGGAAGCCTAATGAAAAAAATGATAACTTTTTCGCCCGGTTTTTGAGACGAGATGGCCTGATGAAGGCATATATTGATAAAAAAGTACATGGGATGGCTTACTGATAAAAACACTATATTAAATGCTAAGTACAAATAATGTGAGGTGTCAAAGAGGTTAGCGGGGATAGAAAAATGGAGCGGAAATAAATATCAAAGCAACGTCAGGATTGTTTACCTAAAACAATGATGGCTAGTTTCAAAGTGCGTTAGAGTTCAAATTGGCTGGGAAAGAAAAACTGTGAATCTTGGCTACATACTATTACTTAATCAATAGGAATACTTCTAGTGACAACGCAAGATATCATCTATTACTATCTATGACCTATTATGAATTAGTAGACTTGTAATGAATAGACAGCAACTGAGAAGATCTAATTTTTGTAAAATATTCAGAAGGTCCTCTTGAACGTCATTGTTATAAGTAAAACAGGTTGATATCGTCAACGAGGCCTACTCAAGTTTATAGGCAGACCCTTTCAAATTATTTTTGCGTAGAAAACTTTAATAATAAATACTTTATATAACTTTAATAAATGTACTGGAAAATTTAGAATTAGATTGCACCAGAAAATAATATTAAAACATATATATATATGTTTATATATATATATATATATATATATATATATATATATATATATATATATATATATGTATATGTATATATATATATATGTATATGTATATATATATATGTATATGTATATATATATATATATATACACACATATCGATTAAGCAGAGCAATTCAAAATTTGGATGGTACTATATATAGAGAAAACCTAAACGGACACTCGAAGTTAAGAAAATTTACGTTTTTCGTCTGTTTTTTCTCTGAGGCCTTCTTCTGGTCAAGAACGCCTCAGAGAAGACCAAAAACGTTTGTCTGGAATTAAGTGCTCTTTTACGTGTTATCTATTTATATTTTTGTGTTATTGTGCCATTCAAATATTAATATACAATCGCTCATGTAGCCACTTTGAAGCAGTTCCATAAAGCTACGCCGAACGATACTACCTTCAGATATGAATGTATCTCGAGAGAGAAGTGAATGAAAGTTGGACGTGGGTATTTCGGGAGCGGAATAGGTTACAGTGAACTTAGGAATAGACGCTCAAATGGGAGAGTTGAGAAGGTTGAAGGACTTGGTAAATGTGTAAAGGGAAAGGTTAAAATGAGTGGAGCATGGAGAGGGGATGTTGATTCGGGTGGAAAATCGGTTGAGGCCAAAGGTGGGAAGAGAGAAAATCCATCGCCACCGTCGTCAGGAATCTATAGGGACCTCATATAGTGAAGCCAGGACAGAGGAAGGTGGGAATAAAACTGAGTGAGATGAATATATGACTGAACCACAGATAACAGTCGGAAGGTTGGTTGAATAGGTAAATGTAGAGCTCATTTCAGACTAAGCAAACTACATTTCAAATTCACACATACGGGACGGGGGCCCAGCTGCTCCCTCTTCAGCCTTGCCTCCTGTAGTTTCCTGAGAGCATGATTGAACCTAGGCTCAGAGGAGGAGGAGAGTTTTGGGTTGGGGGCATTCAAATTCTTACCATAATACAGAGTGAGGGTAGGGAGAGAAGAGGCAAAGAGTCAGTGTGAACTGAAATATAAACGGTACCGTGAAACGTTAAAAAGTATCGAGTCAAATGAAATGCAGTTGAGCGGATAAACTCTGAACACGTATGCATGAGCTTATTCAGGAAAAAGTACAAAAAAAGCATTTGAGGAAAAAGTTCCACAAAATAGTTGGAGAACAAATAATTATAATGAATATTCTGAAAAGGAGAAAGGAGACCCTTTTGATATACATTTGGTAACAAGATGGCCTAATGAAGACAACCATCGAGGGAAAATTGAATCGGAAGGACTACAGGGGAAGACCCTATATTAGATGCTGGGAAAAAATAATGTTTTGTAAAAATTCAAATATAGTTTTGCCTCTGTCGGCTTTTATCTGCTCGGTAAATTTAAACAGTTTATTGGAAAAAAGAAATATGATACCATGGAAGGGAAATCCAATATCACGGTATCACAGAAAGGAAAGCAAACAATCGAAGAAGTCCTAGGGATGCCAGGTTGGAGGAGGAAAAGTCGTTCGGAGACATTCCATGAACGCAAGTAAAGTGGATGTGCATCATTTTGATTGTTGATGAAATGTAGAAGACCGCAATAGAGT
>NW_027286491.1:0-11469 GCF_022747635.1 Hetaerina americana | reverse complement strand
ATATATGGATTGAAAGGGTATGTTCTATTTCAAAGATAAGAAACTTGCAGATTATGAATCATGACTATTTTATTAATATTATAATGAAAATTTACAAAAAAAATATAGATCACCAAGAGCATCTTATTTACCAGTGCATACAAGCCTTCATCTAGCTTGTCTCCTTGAATTTTGCCCTATTTATGCAAAAAAATAATATATGCCAGATTAAAAAATAATGGACCTGGATTTTGCCACTTTCTTTGAAAGAAAGTCATTAAATTAATTTTATAAAAACATGTGGTACATTAATTTGTGTAAACGATGCTCCTTGTGTCTAAAGAGTTTTAATCTGGCTCGTGGGGAAAAAAATCATTTCAGTAATAATTTTTTGCACCAATACCCTCTTTCTTTATGTACTTGTAATAAATTATTACTTTTGTAATATGCATCAACTTTTTTATTATCAAATTAAATGTGCTAATTTATAGCCATAGGTGACTAGATGTGGGTTCCATATTAATGACTGTAAAAATTTTAGTGCAATATTACATAATTTCATGGTTTTTGGATTTTTAGCTCATTGGAATTTTGGGAAAAGAAAAAATTGGCATGGAAGCAGCTGTTGGTTTTCAAGAAATTATAAATCAGTCTGAAGGGTACCTGAATTTAGACTGCCATGCACATATCAGGTATATTTTAAAAATTTTATTAATATTTACTTACATTTTTCATTATCCATGCCTAATTGTTGTCAGTAACAGATATTCCAGAATTTGAGTCCTACTAGTAGCAATTTTTTTCTACCTAATACTTCAAAATTTGTATCACCCAACACACTCCCCATAAATCAACCAATTTTTAGGCCAATGAAAACTTAAATTAATCACCACGCAAACCAACACCTGAAAAGTCACGCAGCTTAAATTGGAGCTTAGGGTGCCCAAGAGTATCGAACCCAGACCCTCCAGTCTGTAGTCCAATGCTCTACCCCTGGACTACCACATCCCCTATGTATACCTTGGACGATAAAATTTCTTTTGTACCATTCACGTGAAGATCTTTTAAGTCAAAACATAAATTATGAAATAGAGAAGGATATGTGGAATGCAAAGTGGTTTTCCACATTGTGAATCGTTTCCACCAAATTAAGCTTGAAACTACGTGGTTTATCAAAATGCTACGTGTGGACACTAAATTTTCTTTCAATCTCTCTAAAATAACTCGCTCATATAAGCTTTTTTATCCTGAACCACCATCTGAGCCTCATTGCGCATTTATTCTCTGAAGTAGTAGTAAACATCTTATTATACAGGTTTGTATTATACATTATGCCTATAAATGGACTCATGCTTCTTTCCTACATTCCCATAAACTTGAATTTCCAATGTTAATTTTTCTAGCTGCCTCATATTTCTTTAGCAAACTTAATGGTTTCCAGCTTAAACGTCGCTGTTAGATTTTCTCCGTGCAGCATTTTTTTCTTTTGTTTGCAAGGCAGCATTTTTAGGAGTAGTCTAGTTAATCAGAAGTATAGTTTTTCAAACATTTCTAGAAATATATCTTATGAATAAATGAATTAAGACTAGTTTTATAATTCATTTGATAAAATGCCCAAATGTATTGATGTCAAGGGATAATGTAGAAGATATCAAAATAATAAGAAAGGGTGAAGTTTTTCTTCTCCGTCAAGCATTCATGTCATGGTACCAGGAAAATTTTGTTTTGCTTGCTACAAACTCAATACCAGAAACATAGGGGATATTGTGGTATAAGAGCATCTACGAGGGTCATCTGGAAGGTAGTACCCGTTCGTGCCGCATGAAGTGCTGACGACGCGAGTAGCCGCTGGACGAGGTCAGATAGCTTCAGTGGCTTGTCTGCCTTCTCTGAGCCAAGTTGCGTGACGCTAGCATTGCCTGTGTTGTTTCTGTGATTGTTTACAATGTTTAAAAAAATTGAGAACGCCGCCAGTTGTGAAGTGAGGGCAGTGATTAAATTCCTCAATGCAAGAAACGTTCGCCCATGTGATATTCATCGCCAATTAAAGGAGGTGTATGGAGACAATGTAATGGACGAGTCGTCTGTTCGGCGGTGGTGTCGCAACTTCAACATGGGGAGGGGGAACACACACGACGATGAGCGTTCGGAGAGACCGTCTGTCATTACAGACCAACTGGTGAGCTCAGTTGACGAATTCGTGAGGAACGATCGGCGCGTCACAATTGATGACATCTGTGAGCATTTTCCCAATGTTTCTCGAACAATTGTTCATGAAATTGTTAAACACCATCTGCATTATGCAAAAATTTGTGCAAGATGGGTCCCTCGCAAGCTTACAGATGAGTGACCCTGTATCTCAATGAGCTGGCGGCGAAGGACTATGCAGCAGGAATACAGAAACTTGTCACACGTTATGACAAATGCCTTAATTTGCTTGGAGATTATGTTGAGAAGTAGTTTAAAGTATCCTCTTTCAAATAAAATTTTTTATGTTTGTTAATATTTACTTTTGTGTCTTTATTTCACGAACGGGTACTACTTTCCGGATGACCCTCGTACTATCCAGCCTTTCTTATTTATAAGGAACTCATCACTATGACCTAATTGTAACAAGAGGTTAATTTGTATTTCATTTTTTAAATTACATGATTGGTTATCTCTACATTTTTGAAGTGTAATAATATTGAAATACAGACATTGTTGATTTCTAGGATACTTTTCCGACAACGATTTTACCTTACTCTACCAAAGTTGGTGGAGTCATATCAGAAGGCCTCTTTAAGCACAAAAGGAAACTTTCTTCTCGCACTTGCTCATCTAATGAGTGGAGTTCCTAGGACACTACTTCTTGATGATTTGCCAGATGTAAGTCACATTTTTTTATGCTTGTTTGATGCCTTATTTATTATTTGTATTTATGATTGTTTAATGCATTATATACCTATAATTGTTTTACAGATAATCCCATTATTAGTAGAGTCCCTTAAGCAACCATCACCTAGCAATGACATTATTGAAGCTGTTAGTGCCCATGAGAGCCAAGAGGAAAAACTATTACTCCTCTCAACGTTAGATACTTTAAATGATCTTTTAATGTCACTAAACACAACACTGTCAGAGCACCTGCAAACTTTCATTCCAAAACTCTTAAACATTGCCCGCTCATCAAAGCACATGGTAAGTTTGCATATCTATATAAGGTAAAGTCCCCTAATCAGAGACTCAATTCTTGAAAAGGCCTTGCATTTGGAACCTGCAGGAATTAAAGTTAATATAATTTTTTAAAAATAAGGGACTGAGTTTCTAAGTATTTGGGGAATTCATTTTCTTTGTTGACTGGTCAGATACAATAGTGGCCTCAACATATTTCTTGGTGCATAGTGTGTTAGGCTCATTAAATTTGATTCAAGTGATCACCCTGAAATGAGCAAAAAAACTTAACAGTACTATTTAGTTGAAATATGGTTAGCCCAGCCGGTTAATGGGAAGTAGATAAGTTATTAAAATTGGTAATGTATGGGAAATTAATTTGAACCAAATTTTGTGGGTTAGTGAATTAGATCAAGTAGAAATGGTGCCAGTTCGTACTCATAAGTGGAAATAATATCTTCTAGGTTGTCAGGCAGAAGGCTTTAATGTGCCTCTACCACTTCACCAAGTATCCAATAATACTTCTGCTGCCATATAAGTATACTGTAAGTACTTATGTTCAATACTTATGATAAGAAATTTTTTCAGTGGATTTTTCATCTTTATTATGTCTTTTCCCTCACAGTATTCTTAGTATTAATGAGTCAAAGAGTTTAAAAGAGATTTTTGAAATAAAATTACAGTACAAGGTTGTTCTTCTAACCCCAGTGTTTATCAATAGATCCATGGGAAGTGATTTAGAGACCAAATTAATTGGAAGCTATGATGACCGAAAATTCTCCCGTTTGATCTGAATTGTCCATTACAGTTACAGGTTCTTTTTTAACAGTGTATTCATACTTTGTATTTCAGGTGATCCAAGGGTTGGCTCCCTGTTTAGATGACCCAAAGAGACTTGTACGTCGAGATGCTGTTAAAGCTCGTTGTCAGTGGTTTTTAGTTGGAGCTCCAGGATAGTTGATTTTTAATTTTAATTGTCAAATTTTAAAATGCTTGTAATTGTTTCATAAAGGAACTGTTAGAAATAAATGGTAAGTTGAAAATGGCCGTAATTATTATCAGGAGTCTAACAACCATTAAGGTCACTCAATTTCTATCTTCTTTAAAAGTTTTGCATTACTGGAAACATGATCTTTTCCACTTGAGCAGTCATAAATTTTTCAAATACGTTTTAATTAATTTTCTGTGAATACTTCAATTTAATGAAAATCTATTAAAAATATAAATTTATTACAACTGAATATTTTCTTTTCCACTGGTACACTGTAAAACATAAATGCATACCTATCTTTCAAACTGTGCAAGATGTACATTCATTCACCCATCCAATAGTCATCTTCATACATCATTTATCTGTCTTCAAAAAGGATGGACAGACTTCAGGCCACATTCCACATTTGTGGGAAACATCATTTATGATTCACTTTAAAAATTCATGCACCCACTTAAACCAGACTTTCTCATCATCTGACGTTGCTGTCACACCGTTGACTCCAGAACCTTGAGCTTCATCTGGTGCTGTTAGATCCTTTGGTTTTGCGACTAAATGTTCTTCCAACAAATCCTGGCTGAAAAACTGTTTTGGCCATTATTAAATGATTGGTTACTCAATCACCAATTTGCATTTCATTTTGGAGATACTAACCTTTTTCCCAGCAGCTAAAAAATTTTCAGGAAGGTTCAAATGAGCCAATCTTTTGTCCACCATTTCCAGTGCTGAACATCCCTCACTATTTTTCATGGCAGTAATAATCATTGATATGCGTAGCAGACAAGCTGCTTCCATCAACATCAGCTGATAATTCTCTTCGGTCTGTCTAAAACACAATAGATGCATTTCATGACAGTAATCATTGGAAAACAACAAATGAGATGGTATTCATATGCTAACATTAGGGTAACTGCTACATGATATCGGTATCCTAGATATTCAAAATTTAAATAAGAAAAAGCTTAAGCACCTTTTAGATATTTCAGAAAAGCAGCAGGCAAGATCTAACCATACTCTATAGTTTTGAGGATGGAGTGAGATCAATTGTAGCAATGCAGCTTTCTCTAGATTAAATAGATTTTGTGACTTATACACAATACTCAAAAGATTTAGGATACTACTTTTGAGCTCGACTGTGTAAGACATGGCCAGCTGAAAAGATAATGGACTAATTAAAACAAGGACAAATAGTATACGTAGAACAATTTAAGGTCAAAGTGATAAGTTGGAATACCCATTAACTCCATATAATTCTTTCAGAATGCAAGGCGTAAGAAAAAGGTTTATGTTGAAGAATCTACCATTAAGATGAAGAAATTGATAGATATGTCCTTCTTTATTAATTTTTTTGAACAACCGTGGCCTTGACCAGAGATAATTCTAATTGTTTTAGTTGTGTTTTAAATATTACCTGTGAGAGTTGTGATGACCAGCAAAGAATTATGCTCTTTAAAATGTGGACATATAATTCACCATAATAGAATTTCAATAGGACATAGGCACTTTTTGATATAGCTTCCCGAGTTGGCAGCGCAGCACATACTAGTGAATTTATGACAAAGGGCATCGACTTATTCCGATGTTAGATTCATATTTAGGCAAATTCCCAGAAGGTTGGCAATTGCTCCATTAATTTTTTAGTTATTTGTATGGGTGGACTTTCTTTTCCATTTTTCTGAGTACGAAGGAGACCTTATGAATTTTATTTATATTGATGTTAAGGTGATTTTCTATACACAAATTGTTGATGTTGGTTGTGGCTTGTCTGGAGTTTTGAATTTGAGAATAATTTCAGGATCATGATAGAATTATGTTTGTATCATCAGTATAAGGTAATAGTTTTCAAGCATATAGCAATGTATAAATTACATGGTAAATTATAGACGTGGGTATTTCATGCTTGATGCTGTATTGGTGAGTGGAAAGTAGATCATGCCTTTCCAAGTACGCAAAGAGCATTGCATGCAAGACTTTCCTGAACACCTTGGAAAATTTATTTTATTCCACATTAGGCCACTGATTACTGAAGTCATTAGGTGAGACTAGTTTTTTATAACGAAATATGTCGGATGTTCGAACATTTCAGGAAAAATACTAGGAAATGTGATTTGTTTGTCAAAAGCAGAAGGTGGGCTTTAATTAGGCGGAAGTACAGATTATTTCACCAGGTGTTTCATTGCAATTGGCATTAGAGTTTGCATTAATACAGTTATCTGTAAGGAAACATTATTGATATATCTGATACTGAATTCTATTTTATATTGAAATTATTTTATAATTTCAACTCATGAAATCATCAAATATCACGTATTACTTTAATTTATATTTCCAGAAGTGGAACTTCGTACATTCCACAATTTCATGCATGAGATGGTTTTGGGTTTGTGGCTTGAAATGGATTATCTTTAAGAAATTTCAAATCAAAACGTTTTGCTCAAAATGAGTGAGATATGGATGAATGGCTGATTGGGTCAGTAAATGTGGGGAGAGTCCGTAGAATGATTTTTCATTTGGAATCATAAATGACTTCCCATGGTGATTTCAAATTATTCCTTACAGCAGAGATTATATTTTCATTGTAGGCCCTCGTTGTATTTTGCTGCAGTTTGAGTAGTTCTACTGCCATTTTTTTTAGATCTACCACATCATTTTATTGATAAATCTTAGGTTTTCAAAAATCGAAGAAAAATATTTAACATTGTTCATGACACAGTGCTTATTGCCCTCTGATTATTACAGATTTTCTCTGGTAAATTGGGAAAATTAGGATTAGATCCTTCAACAAGGTTTAATTGGAATATTTTTGCTGTCTGAGGCCTTACAAAAAATTAACTCAATCAAATCAGGGAGTTTTCCGGAAAATGCATCTGAGCTACAGAACCTCACCTGCTGTCGTAAAATGATTTTATATTTTAATCAACAGAGATTTTAAGAAAAATTACTTTTCATAGCTTTAAAAAAGAGTAGACTCTGATAAGATTTTTTCAATAAAAAGAATGTGGTGAGCTAATGGGCTATTCAGGAAATTTTATTTCCGGCCACCTTTACTTCAAAAAATGCAGAAAATCCACGGGCAAAATTTCTGAATTTACCATACTAATAGAAAGTCAGTCACATAATATTTCGTAAACACAGGCAAGCAAAGTCGTCAAAAAGGGTATATCAACTCCTGAAATTAAATTCATTTGGAGTGGGGGAAATTGTTAGGGGAAGCGACAGCCAGCTGATAGCCGAGCCATGATAATTTAAGCCCTAATAATATTAATAATAGAAATTTTATCCCTTACACAATCTTCAGCAAGGGCTTGAGCCTTGGGTAGATCCCCTAACTGGAAGTGACATCGAGCTATACTTTCCAAAAGATTGCGTCGCATGAATGGACTATTCGTAAAGTAATTTTCGAGAGCTTTATTATACAAGGACACTGCAGTTTTGAAGTCTTTAGTCCAATAGCAGAAATTGGCTTGATTTTGGAGTTTCTCGGCTGTTTCAGGAGCCTGGTCATCGAAAAACCACTGCGGAAAAAACTTAACAATTATACAGATGCATTGTGTATCGGGATTACAAAATTATACGTAAAATGTTTTTCAAATCCTCTTTCATGGTATTGTAAGTAGGTACCATATGTGCCGTAAAATGTCAACATTGATACTTTGGAAATGTATCAAGGTTCTACGAGCAACTTACCCGGGTATGACACATTATTGGTCTAAAATTTACATTTTCTGTAACTAGTTTTCTCTCCTTCGTCTCAAAGTAATCGTCTTCGAATTGTATCAAATTAGTGACATCCATAACAAGATTACCAATCTGCGCTACATGTAACCTATATGAGACGACGCCAGTTTCACGAAGATAACTTTTAGTTATAACCCCAATACATAAAATAATTTAATACTAATAGTGATGGATAACGTCCTTACAGTTGGGTTATGGAATAATAAATTTACACTTGATTCCTTTTGACAGGGAAGTGAAGAGAACCTTAGTTCTGCTCACACTATCGTTTTTTGAATCGTCGATGAGTCGATTTCAAAACACAAACTAATTTCAAATCGTAAGTCGACTTACTGGTCAGAGGTCGACAGTAAGAAGTGCCAAGAGAGGCTTGAGGTGCAAGTAGTGCTGTTTGAAACTGATTAGCGAAAATATGCAATATGTCACTAGTCTCAAATATTAGGTGCACTGCAATATTTCATCACATAAAATGTTTTAAATTTATTAATTACAATAGATTAGGTAGCGGTATCGCTTTAAAACATAGAATTAATTTAAAACTAAGCGAACGGTACTATGCGTCCGAAAGAAAAGCTGATTCCTCTTCTCTTACCAAAGTGAAAACTAAAGATCAAATATCAACAACTGTTAAAGAAGGTAAATGAAAGAGTTTATGTGTGAAATCGCGGCCTGTATATACATAAGTGCACTGCTTATTATTTCTAGGCAATATTTGCGGTGCCGGGCGATTTGCAATCATACTGTTAGTTTTGTTTTAATGTGTCTAGAATGCTCAGAAATGCCTTATAACGTTCATTAAAGTTAAGCGTTGTTAAACATGTCAATAAACTCTAATGGATTCTCTCTACTTGGGCCAGATTTATATTTTCTTACGTTGTCCTTATTTCGGGGCCCAGATTAATAGAGTAAAAAATAAATCGTGGTATTTCTTCGGCTTACGAAATGTTTGTTTTTCTAAAATATGCATTTAGTAGCCATATAGGTACATTCATTTCGTAGTGTCATTTGTTCCCAGTATTTATTCATTAAGATCCAACTAACTCCCATGTTTAAAAGCTACTGAAGTCTTTTCTGCTGCTGTTTCAGTGAAGGAAACTACAAAGACAGTCTCCTATTTAGGAGTAATTTTATTTGGCGTGGGTGTTACAGGATTTATTCTGTACACTGTTTTTAAGGAATTATTTTCAAGTAATAGTCCAAATAGTATATATACGGCAGCCCTGGAAAAATGCAGGAACAATCCTCGAGTGATAGATCTACTCGGAGAGCCCATTAAAGGGTTCGGCGAAGAGACCAGGAGAGGGAGAAGGCGGCATGTTAGGTGTGTATATGGAGCGTAATTTATCTCAATGAGATAAATTATCTCATGCACTAACGATACATTTTTCATCATAAAATCTTCCTTCAATACGATTTATATATTGATTTATGCTTTTGAGCAACTTCTTACCAATTCCTTAATAGTTTAAGGTCTGAATCATGATGTTTTTCAGATATTAGTGAGTACATTTGTTTAAATTATCTTTGTGTATTTTTACCAGGGAAAATGTCTATTCTGTAGTTGTTATTTAGAGTACTCAAGTTACAACTTAATGTGAAGAGCACGTGTAAGGCTACACTACTATTGATAATGCTTGTAGCTTAATCAGAGGTACTCAGATAATTGTCTCAAAAATAACACTCCATGCTCATGGAGCCAATTTCAACTCAGGACTTCTTCAGCTCTATTCAGACGTGTGTAAAAAATAGGTGAAATCTGATAGTAGTCCCACTGTATAAGATCTCACAATGCAGGACATGTTTTGACTGAGGAGACGACACTCTTTTAATACACAATATATGAATATGTTTGGTATATTTTACACCGTAAATCCAAATTTCTTCTCCAGATTGTATTTCAAAAGTTTTCTTTTCAGGAAGCAACTACTTATGTTTCAAATTTTCTGTGCTACCTCGATTTATGTGGAGGCTCCAAAT
Organism: Hetaerina americana; assembly: GCF_022747635.1. Taxonomy (NCBI): domain Eukaryota; kingdom Metazoa; phylum Arthropoda; class Insecta; order Odonata; family Calopterygidae; genus Hetaerina; species Hetaerina americana. The sequence continues at coordinate 1,631 of NW_027286491.1, read as the reverse complement.
ATTATACCAGAGCCTCATATCTAAGGAGGGATGCACGCATTATTTACAGTGACCCCTGTAGCCTAGTAGGGCCATTGGTAAAATTCATAAGTAATAACTTTATGCAACTTCATAACTTTGCAATGCGCATGATTTGGCCGAGTTTTTCCTTTTTTTGAGTAATTTCTAAATGAGCTCCTTGCATATTTGTAAAAAAATACCCAAATACATTATGAGGAGAGTAGGTTGCATTTTTTGGGATTCCATTTTTGAGTTTATTTTATTTGAGAGGGCAAAAAGTAGATCAGGTGGGACAGTTAATATATTTCTGAAGTGTTTTGGACCAAAATGGTCGAAGTAATAGGGTCATAAGGAGAAGAATTGTTGTGTTAAGCAAAGTAGCTTTCACAAAGAGGAGATAATTGATGACCGGGACGTTTAGTAAGGATGTTAAGAAAAGGCTCGTTAAAACTTTGATATGGAGCATGGTTATGTATGTATGGTGCAGAACCATGGCCATTGAAGCAGAATGATAGGCATGGATTGGAGGCTTTTGAAATGTGGGTGTGGAGAAGAATGGAAAAGGTGAAGTGGGCAGAAAAGAAGACAAATGAGTAAGTGCTAGGAATGATGGGGGAAGAGAAGGGGTTGTTGGAAGAAATCATAAGGAGATAAGATAAATGAATGCCAAGCATATTGATTGGCAATGGGATGCTCACAATTATGATAGAGGGAGAATGCTAGGCAGACAAGGTAAGGGTAGGAATAGGATACGGATGTTGGACAGAATGAAGGAAAGAAGGAAGTACACAGAGATGAAGAGGGACTTTGTTGTAGAGTAGGATGTTGGGTTGTGTTTTGTTAGTAGAGGCATAAGAATTATTTTGGTAGCTTGTATTCATCAAAAACCTACCTCAACCAGTAGATTACCTCTAATAATAAAATAATGTTATCATATTGTCCAGTATATTTAAACAATTTATGAAAAAGGATTCAATGATATCATATTTACAATTATTGATCCAGTTTTTCTGGGGGAATGCTCCCAGAATGACTTTATTAATTTTGTATGAATGTTAATTCAAGGGGTAACCGAAAGAAGGTTATTAGCAGTAGAGTACCAGGTTTGTATAGTTTTATGATGAACCACATGTGTTATTAAGCACTGGCTAACATAACACAAAATATCCTAATACCTTTTTCTGAATATCATATTGAATGTGTGTATGCAGGCTGAATTTTGATTTCATTTAAAGCCAGTTGTCTTTAAAAAATAAAAAACCAGAGGTTGATCTTTAGCAATCTACTTCAGAAATTTAATTTAAAAAATTGGCATGTCCAATTATGTCAAATAAAAGTTGGTTGGCATCGGTTCTGATTATACATGGCATACACTGTTATCACTAGAGTAATTAAAGTTTCATCTTATGGAGTATTCTTCCAAAACGCTCAACTGGAGATTCTTTCCGCTGCATTATTTAGGGACTGGTACTTGATTTTCTAGCCCTAGGTACCATCTTCAGAATTTCTAGAGAGTGATTCATGAGAACCAATTAATGAGTTATCAGGTTTCCAGACATATTATCTTGTGCTTTCCCCATGACTCTTCAGGGTGAAAATCTCTCAGGTTCCAATGGATATTGGGCGAATCT
>NW_027286490.1:5000-23455 GCF_022747635.1 Hetaerina americana | reverse complement strand
CATGGCGCCTCAATTTTTCTGGGGAAAGCCAATTATTTTACTCCCAAACAATTTTCAATATTAACAAACAAGTCCTCGTCTTTGGGTACTTCGGATTTTCGCTATCCCGAATCATCAATTGATACTCGGAGCCTTTCCAGCCTCCAAGATGCTCACACGTTCGCCACCCTAACGATCAAACTTCGGTACGAGTTGGCGAAAATGGTCACGAAAAGTTCTCTCTCCAAGTTAAGTTCTCTCCTCTAGTTCTAACGCCTCCCACTAATGATTGGGTCGCTGCTACGAAAGACAGAAATGAGAGAAAAAAGAGGGAGAAGGAAAACAGCACACAAAGAATAATGTTAGAATGGACGATTCAAGTAGGGGTAGAGCAATACATTGCGGGAAAAGTGCAGATGTAGGCTCAGAGGTAAGACAACGGTAATGCTAAAATCAAGAGGTCAAGGTCAATCCAACAAAATAGTTTTACACATTTATTCATCATCAATCAATATGTTTGTATATAGTTTTATATATATATACATATATGTATTTACATATATATATATACAAATATATACATATATATAAAAATATACGTATATGTATATATATAAATATATATATATATATATATATATATATGTATTTCTTTACATGTACATACACATGGGTGAAAGTTTCCGACCTAACAGAGATTCAAGACATTTTTTCTGAAATTTACTGTCGGAAACTTTTCACACCACCCTCGTATATATATATATATATATATATATATATGTTTATATATATATTTATATATATTATATATGTATATATTTATATTATATGTATATGTATATATATACATATAATATAAATATATACATATAATATATATATATATAAATATATATATAAACATATATATATATATATATACGAGGGTGGTGTGAAAAGTTTCCGACTCAGTAAATTTCAGAAAAAATGTCTTAGAAGAAGTATCAATTGAGTATACATATATATATATATATATATATATATATATATATATATATATAATATATATATATATATATATATATATATATATATATATATATATATATATATATATATATTCATTAAAGTTAGAATAAAATGTTAAAATAGAGTGATTTATAATTAATAAATGGATTATGAAACTTCTTACAACGCGAGGTGTTTAAGTTCTTCACTAAACTCCATGATTAATCAGTAGCTGATTTAGAAAGAGTGATCCTTAAGAAATTCTTTTATGATATTATTTTAAAAATTAATGCATTCATTGAGTTGAATTAATAAAGAACCTTTCATTCAGCATTGAAAACATTGAGGATTGCTGTCACCTATTGAACCAAAAGCAAAATTACGCACTTAAAACTACTCTTACAATGGAATAACCTAATATTTATTATAATTTTACTTCATCATTTGCTCGCTAAAATTACAGTTTAAGCAGAGAAAATGATATCATCAACTAAAAATTAAAGTTGGAGAAATTCATTTTAAAAAATTCCAGGGGGCCTCGCAGGTAATTTCAAAATGATAAGAAGTATTTTGTGGCATGTATCTACGATAAAAAAATGATTTACGTCATAAAAACGTGTTTTTTAAGTCCAAATACCAATTTATTTTGTGCAGCAAAGTTTGTACCCTGGCCCTTTTCTTAAAGTATGTCGACATCATTTTGGTCAATTACAAAAGTCTCTTTTTGATTAAAGCATATAAATATCACTTTGGAACACGCGGCAGCTCAAATATGTGGAATATTGACACCATTACCTTATTCCTTTGAAATGACCCATAAACGTTCAAACTAACTTTATTAGTTTGGCCCCCAATCACCCCAAATCCCTTCGCGTGGTAACAATTTGAGTAAGCATCTGGATTTATCATGTAATTCAGTCCGGTCCCTCGTGTGCTTGCTAAGCAAAGTACGAAGAAATTCAATGATTAGGGTTAAACTAGAGGGGATGCCATACGAAACCGGTACACCGGTGCCATAACAACAGTCATTAGAGTACGCGCGCTCTTCTTCTGCGTTTTTTTTCTCGTGGGTCATATCTTTACATGATTTTTGGATTTTCATTTCCTCATAGAAAGTCAATACTAAAATGATAAGACTCTGCAAACGTAAGTGCCATTCGGAAAATGGCCGCTTACAGCTAAAAAATATAGCAGATTAAGGTTTTAAATTGTATTTCATGTGGTCTTGTATGAATTTCAATACCCAGATTATACATTTTGGTACATGTTTTTGTTACATCTTAAAAAACATCCTAAACCTGAGAAATGGGAATTAAGTGACGTTATTATTACAAGAAGAATTCATTATCGAATTGCTTAAAAAATACCGAAAAATAAATTGAAGCTGACTTTTCTAAAACCGTTATACACCAAAGAGTTTGCAAAACATAAATTTCAAGCTATCGTGATAACATAACGTCAATTATAGGATACTTCAAAGCAGCGATTTTTGAATGAAAGAAAAAAGAAGTAACAAACGTAGAGGTACCGCAGGACCGTCGGCCAGAAATAGTATCGAACTTCCATCGATAATATTTCTACAGGGAAGAGAGGACAAACTGCAGATGATACATTTATTGCCACTGATAAAATATACGATGGCTTATTAGTTATAATAGGATTCATCAATGATGCTTACGTAGTAGAGATTATTGGAATAATACATAAATAGAGGCAATAAGAAACCACACTCAAGTACAGAACCAAAAAAAGGAGGCCAACTATCACACAAAATACGTTTGTCAAAGGGAAAATGCCAGGGGTTATGTTAATGAAAACATTTTTTGTCGTTGTCTACCGAGATAAGGTAGCATTTTGATGGACCCTGACATTATTGAACTAATACGGCCACTCTATAATTACATAAAATATCCTTTAGCCGCGAGTACATATTAAAATAGCGCATAATAGTAACACGGCTACATCTAATACTACTGTATACATAGCTACATATACAGCTATTCATACTTTCGACCTCATTTAATTCTATTCAAAATTTCCATTCTTTTCCTTTTTCGATCATCGACGTCCCGGAATTCTACCCTCTATAACTGTATCCATCATCCAATTTCCTCTCCGCATCTTCTGAAATCACTTGCCTTTATCACTTGTTTCCATCTATTTTTCAGATATTTTCATAGTTGATATCTCAAAAGCCTCTAAACCTACTCACATCTGCTTGGCTCAACGACCATGTTTCACAGCCATTCTAAACCATCCTTCATGTTAACGCCTTCGTGAGTCCTATCTTTATATCTTTGATTAAGGTGCCACTCTTCGTAAAAGCCTTACAAAACGAAATTCATCTCTATATGTTCCTACTCCTTTACCACATTTTACTAACATATTTTTGTTAAGAACTGTAATTATTTGTTCAATTTTCCCTTCCTGGGGAATTAATTGGTAACCTTATTGGGGCACTTAATTGTATCAACCTAATCATCAGGATTCTTCCTAGCCTTCCTCTGAAGGAAATGTTTGCGCCATCAACAACATTTTAAACAAATTTGGAATGATAATTTGTAATGTTTCTTTGTCCTTTGTACCACCATTTAAGTGGCAAGGGAAAGCTGAGGAAATTTAATTAAATGGGGACAGGATGAGTAAGTTAGTGGGAGAAATTATTTCAAGAATCAAAGCCTGTTTCACGCTAGTGTTTACGTGAGGGGGTACGGGATCCACAGATTTAAATTGGCATCTATCATTAATAATCAAAATTTCCATAACGTCGTAAAAAATTTTAGTTTAATTTCAAATGAACGTGCCACCTAATTATCTGAAAATCATCTGATGAATCAATACTGTCTCGGAGGAATGAATTACTCAGAAGGGAATTCAAACTATTTGCGATAAATATACGTATTTTGCGCTTGGTTTTCATTTCTATCGTTTCACGGAGTTTACTATGAAGATATTCCCTTGATGTTATTAATTTTGATGAAAAATTAACAATTTTATAGTTAAATTCTAAATAATACGCTAAAAATCACATGACAACACAAACATACAAAAAGTACAGAGATTATTTGATTGTTATTTGCTATTTTTAGGCAAAATTATTCGTCATAATTATGCCATATTCAGCAATCTAAGCAATCCTAGAGTATTGTAACGCACATGCCAGAAAATTAAGCCACGCACCAGAGAGTTACGCCACAGAATAAAGGATTATGCCATTTCCACTATTAAAGCAATAGCTCAGAGGTACATGACAAAGATCAGGAAATTATGCCGCGGACCAGAGAATTATGCCACAGAATAGAGGATTATGCCGTATTCCACAACCTAAGAAACAGTCCAGATGATTACGACATTTGTTGGAAGATTATGCCACAGATTAGAAAAGAATGCCAAAAAATAAATGATTATGCCTTATACCACAGGATTATTTTACAAAATTTCTTTGGTTCAGTAACATTAACTGTTAGACCCAAAAAATACTTTTTCTAACCACCTTGGTTTTGTCGTTATCTCCGTAAGCAGTTTGATAAAATGATCAAAACACTTCGATAGTATTTTGTGGCAATTTTATTTAGCCGCTCATTTAGGGAAACGCAACTTCTAATGGTAAAAATATTGTAACGACCTAGAATTAAATATGATTGATTCCACTTTGTATGAAGAGAAAGTTCATTCTTGGCTGGACTTTACTAGCAAAATAATATTTGATTAGTATTGAAATTAAATTTAAAATTAGTACTTCGCCTTTCCACATAAACCACTTTTATTACGACCTAGGTTTCGTTATGGTATAACATCATCAGGTGTAACATTATCAACACCTGATGATGTTATAAATCGTTCGTAATAAAAGTGGTTTATGTGGAAAGGCGAAGTATTTTAAATTTAATTTCAATGTGAAGAATTTCCACCAAGTGACGCCAGAAACTGTTTCATTTGATTAGTAGTTATATTTTTTAGCCGCTGGTGAACTACACTTGTCGACCTTAAATAGTACTCCCATTAATAATGGAAGCCTGAAAAGTCGTAATTTATTTGCAAAGTTGATAAACCCCACACTAATAAAATCTTCCTCTCTTCCCTCTTCTTCCTCTCTTTTACGGAATACGCTTCAAAAAACCTAGAGCCGTTGGGCATAAGGATGCAAGCAAGTGATGGAGGAGTTTCGAGAAGTGGTGCCGTCTGCCCGTACATAAGGGATGAAGTGCTTAATCGTGTAGTAAAGACGCCATTTCTCAAGAAAGCGAGGAGAATGACGGTGCATCAATCCCCATTCTTAGTTCCCTTTGTGAAAGATGATGGATAAAGGTGAAACAAAAAATAAAGCAACCCAAGTGACTTGCAGGGCGGGGCATTTTTTTTCGCTCGCATTTCAACGGCTCGGACTCCAAAAAAAGCCTTGGAAACCAGACAATCGAGGATGAGGGATCATTTAAAGTAAAAAAAAGGTGCTAAACCTCTCATCCCCTCGTAAAATATCCGGAAGGATGAGATATACCGTTGCCAATGACAACAGGATGGAGTTAGGAATTAGACACAGGAGGTGGTGATAATTTGAACGAGATTTTTCGTTTGCGTTAAAATATATATATTCCCTTGAAAGTTCCTGTTTCCCAAATATCTTGGACCTACTGGTTACCGTATCTATTGTTAACGCTTAGCAACGTGATACCAAAAGTATATTCTTAGAAGTTCTAATTCTGGGTAAACAAAATGAAAAATAGACTTCATTTTAAATTGTCATTGCAATAGCATCTTTTGCTCTTATTCCAAAAATATTCTTACCCACATACATATGACAGAGAGTATCCTCGATTTTATCCTGGATGCGAGAGTATCCATAGATATTCAATGCACGTTTAATGTCCATTTTTATCTCGGGGTTCAATGATTTTATCAAGCGCTCACTCTCATCAATCGGTGATAATCACTGTGGCGTCGCACTCTCAACAATACGTAAATTTAAAATTGATTTCACCAATGTTATTTATGAACTGCTTTTCGCGTAAGGTTTAGGTACATAGCCGGTTTATAACCGATTTTAAAATTACATAAATCATCGAGAATATTGCAAATATAGATCATATTCAAAGAAAAGATATAAGTAGTACGAATTAATCTTAAAATACGCGGTGGCATCTTCTCTTATCATGTTCTATATAAGGGTAGAGGTCCTTTGGAATATTTAGGCGTATTTTATCTGTAAAAATGAAAAAATAAACTGGTTAACTGTTTTCATAAAATATACTTTAATAAATAATACTGGTTAACAACTTTTCCAATTACGGAAAAAGGGAAAAATTTATTCTTCTTTGTTTGGCATCGTAATCCCACCAAAATAATTGTCATCAGATATGCATGCCAAAAATAGCTACTACATATGCCCGATTATTCCACGTCGTTTACATTGCATTATATATCAGGAAACGGAATATTTTTAAAGTTTCTATTAAAAATTTTTTTCTAACTATTACAGGCTGTCAATTATCTCTAAAAATGTTTTTAATATATATAGAACTAAAATTCTCAGGGTGGACGCGACAGGCAAATTTAAGGACATTCTTATTTTGACATCCGGGATGCGTTGTAAATTTTCGGAGACCACTAGGCATGAATGTGGTCGACATGAATATGCAAATATTTTTCAGGCAAACTTGGCTGTTACACGGCAACAAGGCAAAAAAAAGGAATTATTGCCCACAATAACCGCACTATTAGCCTCATAGCCTGCATATGGATCACGCACTTAGGAACGTCACGCAGGGGACATATTTGTTTTTGTATTCGTACGACAACATTACAAAGCCCGGGGTGGCACTTAAAATATACGGTGTGAATGGGGAACATAGATGAGTGAGACGAATGCCAAGCTCGCAGGTCGCGGAATGGACGTGGTTTGCGGAGTTTTTATGGGGGGAAGACAGGCCAACTTGAGGGCGTGGATTATGCCACCCTGCTAACGGTCGCGAAGAACGGATTTTGTATTAATTTCCGAGGGAATGAAGGCATACGATGAATAACGGGAAGGCACACATTACTCGGTGCCAATTTTATTTTTTTAAAGTCTGACGCGAAATAAATATATTTTTTAACTCTTCAAATTCCTTCACACAGCGTGGCAGACTGAGAATCGTGGCTTCTGGCTTCAATAAAATTCACAATCAATTCCATGATCCTGCGGAAGATGCCGCAGCAGTAACTTTTGAAGAAGTCATCCGCTAATGTGCATTTCAATGAAACAATTTCAGAGTATAAGGCGAATAATTTTTACCCTGTGAAATTGTTGCATCGAAATTCATCACCGATGTTATTAATCTGCCCAATACCACTTTCTGAACACCTTTAGGCCCCAGAGAATAAAGGGCACTGCGATCAGTGGAGGACGCATTCCGGTTTCCAAATTAGCGAAATTAATCTTTCTTCAGAGGAAAATACGTTTAAAAATATATTCTTTACCATGCATGGAAATGGATTTACCCTTTACGGTTTTTATAGAGCTACTGCTGGGTAGACTAGAACGATATTCAAGCTTAGGTTTTCGCAGAGTTTATCTGATAATTTGTGCATATTTTCATGCTCCTATCACGATCGTTGACTTCAGGTTTTGCTAGCAAGCCTTCTAGCAAAATTGCTGTACATTCAAACTCACGATCAGAACTCGGAATTAAGCACAGATCAATAGAGAGAACAGCTTTCGGCAAAGTGATCGGTAAACCATAGTTTAAATCTCAGTGGATGCTCACCGATTATTTTTTTTCTTTTTCCCACTTCAAAAACTCTAAACGTTGCGATATTTTGCCTCCATTTAACTAGGTGTAAATATCATTATTAAAATAGAGCAAGGGACCAATTTCCCTACTCTTGGATGTGCAACTAACACGCGCCATTAGAGGGAGTGGGCTTCATCGAAACTAAAATTTTGACATTTTACCATGGATGATTGATGCACGTTATTTCCTATAATAGCTTTTAACAGTAATCCTCATCCATCCTAGTTCCTCTATTCCCTAGCTGCTTCTCCCACAAATACACACTTTTAACACTAAACCTCTTAACCGTGATTATATTACCTCTTTTCTAAACCGACGCAATTTTAAAGTACTCTCCCCCTTCAACTATCATTGCTGCTCATTCAATGTTGTGATTATCCTACACTATATCTATTTTTCTATAGTTTTCCATCCAATATGACCCTAGCAGACTTCTGGGTCTTGTAAATATATGAAATGCGCTGACAAAATAAATAATGCCAATGATAACACCAACTAAACTGAAAAATTGTGACGAGGGTATTAAAATATGTAAAAAAATCTGTACTTAATCTATAACACACACCAACTTTGAGGAAAAAGCTACCTCAGGGATTGAATGATACCTAAAATATGTGAATATAAAGTATTTTTAAAGTACATAGACATACAAAATATATTTAGAGGAAAAAGCTGAACTCGATTATAAGCTACGGCTACAGAAAATAATAGTTATGATAATCTAGTAAACAATTAATACTATCGTGCTATTTACAACCCGTGGATATAAAATTTGTTAATATATTATTCAAAGAACAGAAAACAAACGATAAAAACCAAAACATGGCCAAATTATAACGAAACGACGCTAAATATATCGGAAAATACTCTTTAAATCTCTATATAAACGAAATATACAGTTCGAACTTATCTATGAACTTATATATCGAACTTATAAATGAAATCGTTCGCACAACCGATCCACGGAAAGGTTTAGCATCAGACACAGAGGTGAAAAATATAATTTAAAATAAACTCAGCGTGAAATGCGATCACTTCCATGCTAAAATTGATCAAAACTCTTTAAAGGCATCGGCTATTGGAAAATTTCCAGTAAATGCAATTTTATCTTAAATTATCCGGAACCATAATATGTTTTCATCGATTTTATCTGGCGCTCGGGAATTTTCTAATTCAGATAAAAATTACGGGGAGAAAAAATATTATTTTTCATTTAATTTTGCCATAAAAGTTAAGGGGGTGATTCACAATCACGGAACCAGATTCAAAATGGTGACATGATGGAACAAAGGATTTAATTGTTTCCTTGTAAAAACATAAAATGAAAATCATATTCCCTTCTTCTTCAAAATCATGCATGAATAATTATGTGATATGTGTTAACCAAAATTGAAGGCCTTGTTATTAGCCTAGATCAACACTTTCAGCCTCTTCTCTTTAAACCCTTTATAGATACACCATTTATTGTTCGACCTACGAGTACCGATTACAATTAACGTGGAAATTAAGTCTATATTGAAAACCTTCTTTCCTTTATCCGGAGTAAAAAACAATTGCAATAACTGACCAAAGAGTAAAGGAAAGATAAAAGGTATTTTAGGTAAATCTTTTTCCTTGTAAATGATACCAATTTTATGAATGAAATGTATAACAAAAAATAAAGAGTTATCCATGAAAATTTTCCAGTGATAGTTCTCATCTCAACAAATATGGTCCATATCTTTTTAAAACATTTAAATATGATAATATAAGCATTAGACAGCCTTAATCCAAACCCCTGGCGATAAGAGTATCGCCTTTTCTAAAAGAATACATGTACAATTATTTATCACATCAAATCTAGCATCGGAAGACTCATGTTTAATCAAAATCCCAAAATACGCAAATTCATGAGGGGAAGTTTTATGTGTACGTATTTTGGTATTCTACAACAGAAGAGGTTCTAAATCCTTCCTCCGTGGCATGATTAATCCATCCAGGAGATATCCGTGGAAAGAAATAAATTCACACTTAAGGCCATCACCACGGACGGATTAAAAGGAGTAGAAGAAGGAAAAGATGCCTCGAAGATGGAGAGCACTCAACCACACCATGGTTTCTGAATGCCTATTGAGTTACAGCGAGGCCTTTTAAAGGATTTTCTCATTTGCAATTCCATTTTCCTGCTTCATCACTTGTTCTCCCTTCCCACGTGAAGAACCGCACCTCCCGTACAGCAATCCAAGATTTGGAAATAATCTAAAATTTCTCATTACACCATACAACGGCTTCGTACCGGATAACAAGAAAGACTAGTTAATACAAAATGCAATTGCCACGTTAATGAACATTATGAGAAATTACTTCAACTTCACTCAAGGCACCGCCAAATATTCCAATGAATATTTTTTTGTCATATTCACATTAAAATTATTTATATCAAAATAAAGCACTATTTCAATAAAAAAATATTCATTCTTATGGATATTGAGTAAAAAAGTCACTAATTCTCCAGAGGTATGATAAAAGTGGGTATTGATGCATGCACTAAATTTGTAAAACAAAGCACAGTGCAGTCGACATCTTTAAGTAGTATTAAAATATTACTAGAGAGGGAAATTTTAATTAAGAGTTCCAACTGGATCAGTGCTTTTGTCCTGTTGCACTTCCCTTGGCTCGATAAACGATTTGCAAATTACATCCCAATGCCATGGAACTAATGTCATGACATAGTTTCTTTCTAGACCACTGGCGTCAACCAACACTACTTAACTGTTGAAGCAATGAACCTTAAGTTTAAAGTTATAGAGAATGGAAACGGACGCTTTTGACCAGGCCTGGCACGTTCATGGCGTGAGGGGGCAGTTTTATTCTCTGAGGCTCTTGCAGAATCTCATGAGGCTCTTGCAGATTCTCAAGTGGTTCAGGGACGAATTATGTTACTGCAATGGTTTCAACAGAGGCATCGCACAGGAAATAAACCTAGAATACACAGATCAGTAACGAGACTCCCTGCCAATTGATCTACGACTCTAAAATGCATTACAATCGGGACCTCATATGTACTTGCAGATGCTTTTCATGAAACCTTACCGTCATTTTTACCCTTATCTTTACAGTAGTCATCACAATTGCTTTGCTATTCATTCCTTACGTGTCAATTCTTGCCAATTTATTATGCATAGCTGATTTCTAACATTTTCTGAAGGAATAGCAGCTCAGTTGATACATCGCTCGGCTCCTTATCTAGGAATCCGATTTAAATGCAGGTGACTGCAGGGTTCTATTCTATAAAAATTTATGAGCAGCCGATCTTCCTGGGAAATCGTATTCACTACTGGTAAAAGAACATCCCCACCACCCATAATATGTATGCTTCTCTCGCCACTGGATTTACGTTCACAAAATGAGGACGTTTTCGGATTGAACTCACCCTAAATATGCGTCAAGGGTTTGGCACCTTTTGCAGAAGTAATTCACTGCAGAAATAAACTGGATGCAAAGAAATACCGATCAAACCGTGAGGAATTTTCATGAAAAAGCTAATCGTCACATTATTATGATTATGTGGCCATGTCGGGGAGACATTTGAAACACAAATACTGCAGACGCTTCTCATACTTTAAGACAATATATCTGAGTATGGAAAATGGAAAATTATAGACGAGATAACAGTGAGAAGTTAGGTAAATTGACTGCAGAACTGATCAATATAAAGATTTACTATTCCTTCCAACAAATCGATGACAAAATTTACCATACAAGGTGCGCTTTAAAACTAATGTAAGTAACAAATTAAATTTCCCGCGCCACTCCTATTATTTAGAGTGGAATGAAACCATTTGAAGTAGGTGGAAGGGATGCTAAGACTTGCCGCGAAACCGGTCTCAGTATCCTCCGAGCTGTGCAAGTGGCAGGACGTTAGTTATTGTAAACCTCTGCGGGCTGACAGCTAACGCTGCCTACTGCGTGGATGTGCTGGAAAGACTCCGAAAAAGGGTCATCAGGACGAGAAAAGGCATCTCCGCTGCCTGGAGACGCCATCACGACAACGTACCTTGCCACAACGCGGTACGAGTCCGCGAATTTCCGGTCAAACACCAGGTGCCAACGCTGCCCCCCTTTATTCCTAACGTCGCCTCAATAGACTTTTTTTGTTCCCTCGGATTAAGGAGGCCCTGAAAGGAACCCGCTTTTCGTCCATAGAAGAGATCCAATCATCCGTGAAGAAGACTTTGCCAGAGGTTCCCGAAGGCGCCTTCCAGGGTGCGGTCATGGCAAAGTCGCTGGAACAAATGTGTAGAGGCCCAAGGACAGTACTTTGAAGAATTTTAAGTGTTGGTGCAAATTTACAATAAATTAATTTTTAAAAATTATTGCAATACCTTTGGAAAGCACCTTGTATATAAAAGACCAATTACTCAAATTACCGGTGATCCAACTATCCCTGCCAGACGTCCTCATGGGGTGGGTTGTGGGATAAGATGTAGGTGAGGATTAAAGTCTGGCATCAGAACCCAGTTGTAGTGATACTGAATGATCGCTATAAGAAGCAGACTCTAAACAAGTTTTCATCAAACTCATTACTTTGAATACATCTATTTCAAATCTAAACTCTACCCAAAATGTCATACTTGACTCCAATAGACGTCATAGGTCAAAGGATATTTTTCCTCCATTATGTCTCCTAGTGAATGCTGCGAGTGCAATTCTGGGGGATGTCACACATAACCACTCCGGTAGTTCTGAGCGCGTTGACCCTGTGTAGTGCTGACGCCGAATAACGCGGACCCATCCCATTCCTCAACTCCTCGAGATAAAAGCCACCCCTCTCGGATCTCACTCCTTCACTCTTGAAATCGAGAAGAGGGGGGGGTCACGATTTTCCCCCACGCCCCTCCTCTGCTCCGCTGCTCGGCAACTAGGAACCTCCCCCCGCCGCCAAACACGTGTGAATACACTATATGCGCCGCGGTGACTTTTATCCTCCCATGGAGCTCGGATACCGGAAAGCTTTGGATGAAGAAGGGAGGGGCATGGAAGGGCGATGCTCTTTTGGAATGTCTCCAGGGGCGATGATGGATGGAGTAGGACGCCCTCACTCTACCTTTCTTTTCCACGCGAGGTGACGGTCCCCCGGAGAGTAAGACCCACACCGTGGCATGGTAGAGACTCAACCACGTATGTCCATTATATCGTTATGTTCTTGAAATGCATCGAAAGTTATCTGTATTTGTGTTTACTAAAGCCATCGAAGCAGTTAACATTGAAAATATTTCCATATATATTAACGCGAAAACATTTTTATCTAAACTAATTTTTCTCTGTTATAAAAAGGAAACGTTTATGGATTTGAAGTATTTACCGATTTTGATTGATTTCTGCCAAAACCTAATAATCTACATGCGGCTGAATAAGGTTGGTTTCTCATGTCTGTATTTTTTTTCAGTTCCACGCCGAGTTTTAGTAAATGGATAATCCCACAGATTGGATTTTGAGATGAGTTATCCAAAGGCATCTACCGACATTTGAACACAGGAGGCTCATCTGAGGTTACATGCTCTACGTCAAATACATATATATACACACACACACATATACATAATATTATCTATTACATCTTTATACACCATCAATTTGCTTTTTCCTCAGTTGTTTTGCATTTTTAAACTATTACAGTAACAAAAATTAAGAGTTTCATTTAAATGTTAGTTATTCAAGTGTATAGTTTCTTTAACACGTAATCACAATTTGTAAAAACATTTGTACAATTTTATTAAAAACTAATGAGACGATATTAGCAAATTCATTTCAGTTTATTAAACCTTCAAAGACATCAAAACAATTTCACATCTCCTACGTAAAGATATCTAATCCCTCCCACGGTCTTAAACGGTAGATTACTATGTTTTTAATGCAAGATCAGAATGCTTCGTAAAAAAATACAAGAAAATTTCATTTATGGTATATTTTCGTAAACTCTGTTCAATAACTTATATTTATATAACTTATTTTTAAAAAAATTATTTTTTTTACGGTAACGTATCATTTATATCGTTTATACATTTTTTGTCTCTGAATAGTTTTATTGATAATCGTTCATTTCTTTTGAAGGTTCCGTTCACAAAGAATTCTCGTCAACACTCTCTAATCACCTTCAGTATGTTTGCATGCATATCCATTAGTTTGAGCTGTAAACATGAGTAGCAAGTCTATCTATAAGCGGTATCGCGATAGCACACTTAGCCCTTCCACACTCATGCCCGCCCCCGGTCACTCCTCCCTGAAGCACCGGCTGGAACGAGCTCTTTTTTCCCCTCCACACAGTATCGTCCGAAAGGTTCCGGGCCGTTAATGCTATTTTTTTTGAGTTGCTCAGAAGCGAACTTCGTCGCCGGCAGCTGCTTCAAAAACCTCACCTTTACGGAGTAAAACTGAAAAGGAATCGGGTCATGGTGTCACCGTACCCTTTTCCGCCCGTGACTTTCTCTCAACCCCCCCTGCCCCCCGTGTAACACTTTTTTACCATTTGAGAGAGAAAGTTATAGGGTTCGTTCAATAACATGCAGGAGTTCACGATGTCCAGACGATGATAAACGGACAGTTTTTAAGGTCGTTTCTTTAGGTATTACATGTATGGTGAAATACCCAAAGGTAAAAGTTCAACTACCATCGACTTGCAGAAGATTAGAATATTTAGCCATACAAAAATCGAACCATACCCATCTGAAAATAAGTATTATAAGTATTCATAATACTGCGAGGTAAAAAATATTTGAATTTTTGTCCACCTGTTCTTCATAATATCTTCTTCATTTTGCATATTGTGATAATTCTAAGGGGTCATAGAAATAATACGGTTTTTTCTTCACCAACAATTGGAGCATTTTCGACCTTCTTCATCATTAAATATCGTTCAACGGTGACATACACGTATACATACATGGACATTTAAAATTCATCGCAGAAGTTATGAGAGGAAACCTTAGGGTATCATTCAAATTCTGAGCATTAAATATATTAAAATAACACTCAAAATGATAACAGAACGTTATCGAATGAGCTGTGCGATCACTAGTTGAATGCAATGGAATAGCCAGTGTAAATCCGAAGATTTAATTGTGATAACTATGTAAACACCATTGAATTAATTTCAAACTTGTTTATAACATTCAAAGAAGATAGTACCTCGCCCATAAATATAATTAAATCTATTTTAAGAAAAAAATCACTTCAAAAATTAATTTTAACACGAGACAAATAGATGATACGTGAATAGTGAAAGCGTTCTTGCTTTCCTGGCTGAATTTAATTAAGTTTTTGCAGTCAGACGAAGTACCTTAAAGCTAAAATGCATATAGAGCATAATACTTGGATTTGGGGCGGTTTCCGAGGCGGTAGTCATCTTCCGAAATGAAAGGTGTTCTCGAAATACATCCGGAGTCATCGTGATAGAATTCCGCCTCGCTCGGCAAACTCGTAATCCAGTCAAAACGCGTCCGCAAAAACCCCTGGAGATATTACCGAATTTCCCAATTTTTTTCGCTCGATCATTTATAAAATAAGCGATATAGGCCGTCCCCCCCTACTACCCGGATACGTCGATTCTGCCCCTCCCCCTGATCCTCGTAGGCTGAATTATAACCCCGGAGGAAGGCGATCACTCCAATTTTAATCCCAGATACCTCCGTCTGATTTCCACGGGTCGTCCCCCGAATCCCACACCTCCACTTTTCCATCCCCTCGACCCATTTCTTCATTGAAATTCCCACCCTCAGGGATTAATAAGGGGGAAAAGGAATGGGTCGTATGCCGGCGCCAAGCCTGACGGTGGGCCAGGGAGAGGGAAAGGGGATCGATGGGTGATGACTTGATGATCATTTTTTTACTGCCTTATTATTTTTCCGTCGGCGAGACAAATGGAAACCGCCGATTTAATCGATGGGACAACGAAAAATGTTCATTACCATGGAGACTTAACTGTGTCAATTCCGATAACAAATATTACTATCAATTCATTTGATGTGTGCCTTTACGCAAAGAGGACACCTATTATCTAAATCATCAATTGATCATTGAATAAAAAATTATTTCTAACAACTTGCTGAGAATTAATCAAGTTTTAAATGTGGACAATTTATTTAGAATTAATATTTAATGATGTTATCTTAGAGCAGAAATACGGGCCAAGGGGACTTGGGTCTTAATCTTGAAGATATTTCTAGACAACCCAAGAAAACGCAGAATCTGTAATTTCCTTGATGCAAGAATTTGCTGAGAAACTCCTGATGGTATATGAAAGATAGAGCTATTCTTAGACTGAAATTGTGGGATGCATAAAGCGTAACTCTACGCAATATCTCGCAAGGACATCTGAAGAGAAGTAATCAGTAAAGAGAAGACAGCATCCGCCATACAAGGTTAAAAAGTATGGTTAACAATTTTTTCCTGACGTGTGCGTGAAGTGTTGAATTCAGAACGTCGGTTAAGTGTGCGCATGACCGCAGATCGTTCTCACCAACAAAGCTGAAAATTTGGTAATACGAAAGATCTACGTTAAACTCGTCCCGAAGGTCTTGACGGGTAACCAAAAGTAGAGTATAGTGTCTACTTGCGAAAACCTTCTGCAACGACATCGTAACGATTCCCCAACCGCCATACAGTCCCAACTTGGCACCAGTAGACTATTTCCTATTTCCAAAAGTGAAATATTCCCTCAAAGGACACCACTATGGGACCTAAAGAGCCCTCAAAGAAGATTTTCTTTCACGTGTACCCTTAAGGACCTTCCGGAATCTACCTATCAGGGAGCCTTCGAGTCGTGGAAAAGCCGCTGGCGTGAAAACATTTTGACGCTCAGGGGATGTACTTATAGTAATTTTGATGCACTGTAGCAATATCTGAAATAAATCTTTTTTTCGAAACTTTTCCCTAAACTTTTACAGAAACCATGTATATATATATATATATATATATATATATATATATATATATATATATATATATGTATACATCTGTTCGTATATAAAAGCACATGCCCGTACAAATCATAAAATAATTGACCAATTTGTGAAATGATGGCCTCTAAGTATACAGATTTCATTTGGTTGTCAATGTGTATCATGCGAGGGAATAACGAGTTTATGGAAATGCTAGTAATGGTGTCCTCGAATGTTTTCTCGGTGGTCTAATCCACCAATATGGGGCTATAATAATTCCCTCGCTGATTCAGTGTTCTTTATTCAAAAATTATTTCCATGACAGAACTGACCTCATCTAGTTAAAACCGCATTTAGCATTGAAGACTGTGCGTTCAATTGCTAACATCGTGACGTTTATTTTAATTAGCAGGCTGACTGTTATGTCAATAACGCAAGTTGACACATGTGGGGGACTCAATCTGGAGCATTTAGAAAACGAGTGATTGATGGATCGCATTCGGCATTCGAATACAATGTACCGTCAACTAAAATAAAAAATTCTCATACTTCAGCGTGTAATCTTTTATTAGTTTGCAATAACACGATTCACACTTTTGGAATAAAAAAATACCCAAATTAACCAGAAAAAAAATTTAGATTTTAAATTTGGCCCTAGACATACGTATATATTTAAATGTACATGATACCGTGTCAGTCACTGCTATTAACAGTAGTAGAGGGTTATTTCAAGCAAGACATAAGACATTAAAAATACTTGTTGCTGGAATATAAGCCACTAATTGAATTTTTAACAAATGGAATAATTCAACTCTTGGAAATAATTTTTACGACTAATAGAATTCATTTATGGCACGTCTTACGTACATTACGGCATCTAAGTGTAGGAAATTTCTCTAAGAATGCGGTGGGAGTGGCTAGATAGGAGAAAAATGAAAGTAAGATAAAATATTGACAACGTATCCAGCTGATTTGCTTTGCAATGCGCTGTATTTTTGAAATTTCGCCTTCCATTGTTTTTTTCAATTCATACAATAGAATTCACTACAAGAGTCCGATGACCGTTTTAACATTATCAATTCACTATGATTTACACAATCGCAATGGAAATAAAAATTTGATTAATATAGTCTTTGAAGTTTTTCTGTCAATCAAGTTGAACATGCACAGTTAATTCTACAAATAAAAACAGTTTACAATATATCCTGGCATTGATGCACCACATATTTCAAACAACGCACCATTTCGATGACAGAAAAATGTTGTTCCAACCGCATTAACATCGTTCACAAATTGTGTATCGAAAACAAAGGAAATATATTTTATAATTTAAAGTACCCTCGAAACAATTGGAATAAACTGCTAAATAAATTAAACATAACATCCCTTTATGATTAATACAATATAGTTCTCAACACGTATTTCTTTGATTTCCTACTTTAGAAATTAGTATTTTTAATTATTGAAAACTCACTTACTAATTCATAGAAAATATTTCCTGCCCGTTGTAACATATCAGCTTACCTGAAAATAGAGAAAATTTCAACTTTTAGTCAATTCGTATTTGAAAAATAAAAATCATTAAAATTTTTCACAGCAAGAAACAATTCTCAAAACTTCCACCAAACCCTTAACGCAATTGGAAACGCCATTGCATTAAAATCCCTAGTGTTTTGAGATACACATTTTTAAGAGTCTTGCCTATCTACTTCATGGATGGTTGTCTTAGTAAAAATATATATTGAGATTCAAGAAATTAAAAACATATTTAATAAAATTTTGGGTTTAGTAGGTGTGGTTA